>NC_006681.1:691446-778946 GCF_000091045.1 Cryptococcus deneoformans JEC21
GGGGGGGGGGGAGCGTCAGCCAACGAGATCACAATATACGTCAGAATTGACACCTACACGCTCGATAGACTCTTCAAGTTTAGGGAAGTCGGCGCTATCCATGGGGAAGACACCGGCATAAACCTTTAACATGTTCATCAGCAGGGTCATTTCGGATACAACTAGTAGGCTTACCATCGCTTTCATGGGCTTGAACCCTGGCAAGGGTTCGACGGGCTTATCAGCCCAACAGATGGTATCGCCGATGAAAGCTATAAAACATGGATCAACTCTAGAGCTGGAGGACGAGATATATGTATTGAAAAGCGCACCTTCTTCAGAGTTTTTCATATTACAAACGATATACCTTCATATCATCATGAGCATCATTTTTTCCCGGCAGGAAAGTCAAGTTTGCGTGACTTGTAACTTACCCAACCTGACCGTCCTTGAGCTCGACTACAGGCACTTCGTCTGGGTTGTTGATACCAACTTCCAAGATTTCGTATTTCCTTTCAGCTTGCAGGAATCGGACTTTATCGCCTTTTTTGAGGGATCCAGAGAAAATGCGGACAAGCGAGACGACTCCTCGGAATTGGTCATAGCTGATGAATTACACTATCAGCCCTTCCCCCTTTGATCAACGCCAGAGAATTACGGTGGCGTTTCGACATACAAAGTGTCAAAGATCAAGCCCCTGAGCTTTCCATCCTCCCCGCCGACCCACGTTCCCGGGGCTGGCAATCCCTCAATGATACTATCCAAGACCCCTTCAACGCCCAGCCCACTCTTTGCGCTGATTCGCATATGCTTGCTTTTTTCTAATCCGAGAGAGCTTTCGATCTCTTCAGACGTTTCTTCGGGGTAAGCGTGTGGAAGATCGACCTTGTTGATTACGGCGAGCATCTCGAGATCAGCTTCGAGGGCATGGTGAAATACAGAGAGTGTTTGAGCCTGGATACCCTCTAATTAACGAGGTTGTAAGTGATCCTCCCAACATTAAAGTAAGAAGTATTTGACCTACGAGAGCAATCGACTAGCAGTAAAGCGCCCTCACAAGCTCCCAAACTTCTAGACACCTCATAACTAAAGTCGACATGCCCGGGTGTATCAATTAGGTTGATCAAGTACTTGTGCCCGTCTTTATGCTGGTGTATTAACGATACTGTCTGGGCTTTGACTGTGATGCCTCGTTCTCTCTCAACTTTGAGCTTGTCCAGGAACTGCGGCGAGGAGGATGCTGGGACAGTGCCTGTCATCTACATAGATTATCAGCTTCCGGAATGTCCAACCTCGAAAATGGTTTATTATGCACCTGAAGTAGACGGTCTGCAAGAGTTGATTTCCCATGATCAATATGCGCAATAATGGAGAGATTCCTTGAGCCACATCAGTATAATAACTGTTAAAGAGCAATGAGAGATTTAAGACTTACCGTATTCTCTCCGGTGGAAATTGACTCATATCCACCGTACGCTTGTCCACTAAAGATGCGGAAGGTTTGGCCAGCCTTGCAACACTTGTTGATAATAACCTTACGCCTCGTATGGTATTTTGGACTCGAGGCAATAAGCTTCGCGTTTCGAGACTGTGTTTATATCCCGATGGACCGACTAATGGACTTGCCAGGGTTGTTTTTACAGGTCGGAAAACGCGATTTTTCGAGAGGCATTGCGGACATAGCCTCGAAATTCGGAATAATGAGCTCATCTGAGTCGGACCCTCCTGGCTTCGAAGTCTCTTTGTGTTTGTTTTTATCAGTCGAAGCCAGCTCTATCGATGCCGACGAATCTCGAATGCATGGCTTTGAAAGTTAAGGACCAGGATTCATCACGTGACCTTTAGGTGGCCTTCATGACGGCGATATCCGCCTGGTCACTGACATGATGAGCTGGAAGTATTGTGGAGGTGTGACAACACTTCAAATTAGTCACCCTGATGCTTGCTGAACTTTCTTCAACTTTGATATCCCGTTTGAGCCTTCTCGTTCAATTGAGTACTTAAGTGAGAGACAAGAAGTGAAAAAGGATATTCAATCTCCGCAATCTCCTCCATCCCTGCGTCATCATTTATTTCTCATCCCAGCCTGATTCCGCGTCCGTCGCCGACGAGCGGCCATGGCCGGTTTGACGACTCTCGGACGCTTCGGCCGCCACGCAAGGTCGATAAGCTGCGTGGGAAAAGATTGACGACTGCACGAAAGTGGAGATGAATTGGCCAAGGCTGCTCCTTCTTTGATGTTCTTCTGCGCTCCAACAAGGCTGCAGGGAAGAATGGACGAGAGAAGGGACCAGGGTATGGGAGATGCCGGGTGATGAAGCATGAGCGTTGCTGGCTTGGTTGTGCATCAATATGTACGGTGGCGATGGGCGATGGGTGGAGATTATTTTTTATCCTCAGGCACAAGGCTGGACCTGATCAACGTGATTATATCTCACGTCGTACAATTATATCCGCCGCCCTGCCCGGCATCAATGTCCCCCGCCTGGCCAAGCCTGACATACGGATCCCGGCCGCCATATAAACACCATGACAAACTTTTACACTCGCAATGATGCATGCCCAGGATACTTGTCTATTAATTCGCTCCTTATAAATCAAGACACCACCACTCTTTGTGCCAGCCACATTTTCATGTTTACCCTTAACAACGCCAGCCGCAACCAAACATCAATCCATGCCAGAATCTAGACAAGTCATAGCACCTTCACCTCTCTTCATTCTCCCCTCCTACTCTTCTATGGGCAGCCCTTCAAAATGTCTGCTCCAGCCGCCTATAACACCAATCCCTGTCCTACCTCAAACGCAAACCGACCCCGCTGTGCCTTTCCGTTCAAGTGTCGACCGACTGAATTCGGCCACACCATTATTACCAAAAAAAGAGGGATCATTTTTTCACGACCTCCGGAGAGGACATTGGCATTTCCCCTGGCGGCGCCATCGATCGGTCAAGTGTTCAACCCATTATAATGGACATGCGAGATTACAGGGCTGTGTCTGGTTACTGTGGAAACTTATGTTGGCGGTGCTGATAGGGATCTTTCTGTATTGGTGGGGTTGGCAAGATGCGAGAGATCAGAGATTAACTCTGGTGAGTAACATGTTTTTTATTTTAGCTCAGATACATGACATCTAAACTTTTGTTGGATTTAGTTTAATCAATTAGAACAACTGCCGATCTCAATAAGTGAGTCGCACGTTTTGTGAGGTGTGGCCATACACGTGCTGACCTCAAGATTAGATACTACCATTTCAACAAAAGGCGTGACAAAGATATGGGCGAATAGCCATAATGATGAAATGCAAGGGAAAGGCGCTTTGGTAAATCTTCGTCCACCATTCGTTCCGCATAAACACATAAGCTGATAAAACGACATAGACCCTCGCTCTCAAACAAGGTTTTGGATATATCGAAATCGACACCCATCTTGATGCAAGTTCATTGAGGAACTCATCTCTGACACTTCTTACTGGCCATGACATTTCGGATCTCAATTCTAATCGCACAGTCAAAGATCTTTATCTTGACCCATTGTTGGCCATTCTGGACGCGCATAACCAAGGTTGGACACCTGGAGGCGAGAAAAATTGGACGGGTGTATACGAAGATGATCCTCGGGAAGAAGTAACCTTGTTCTTCGATATAGTGAGTGGCCTGCTTCTATATCTTTGATTGCCGCTGACGGAATGCGCTTTCCCTGTGCATTAAGAAATCGGACGGGGACGCAACATGGCCGTACCTCGAAGCCGCTCTCGAACCATTCCTCTCCAAAGGCTACCTCACCACCTACAACACGACCTCCAACACTCTTACTCCTGGGCCACTGACCGTCGTTGGCACGGGTAACACTCCTTTACATCGAGTCTACTATTCCTCCTTGCGCTACATCTTTTACGATGCTCCCCTGTTAGAGCTGTACCAGCCGTACACCTTGCCTGCAAGCCAATACGGACCTGAAACGACGATCTACTGGCACCCAACCATCTCGCCTATCGCTTCCGCCAAATTCCCACTTCAGTCCTACCTCGCCCTCGGTCCAGGATCGAGGGGAGGGGGTATCAACCCGTTTAGCTGTAATTTGAAACTGACATCGGCGATCGCAAAGCAGATGGGGATCCAGTCAAGATGGTGGGGGGTACTGCATAAGCCGGGATGGGCAAGGAGGATATTATGGGAGATGGTATGGGAGAGTGGGGCAGGGGTTATGAATGCCGATGAATTGGAGGATATGGGGAATTGGTTGAGGGCACATGAGGGGAAGGAGAGGAGTTTGAAGTGTTGAAATTGCTTCAGCTTCATAGAAGCTATCTACTGTTTCCATAGTACTTATTAGAGATTATAATTGATTACTAAACGAGATACATAGATGTGTAACCTAATAGTATACACAGTGTACAGTATACAATAATGCATGTTGTTAGATCCGGATGCACGGGCCTTCCCATACAAGGATCAAAAATAAACAACAAAGCACCCTTCAGCGACGATTCATTAACCAATTCCAACTTCGACTTCAACTTCGATTTTCATTCAAATTACCCCGAGATAAAACACTTCAGGGGAAAATACAGACATATCATGAGCAAGACGCAAGAGTCAGCACAAATGGCGAATCCGTCAGATATGACGAGTCCGAAGGCTCAAATCCCAGCGGGCAATAGGGAACCGACTTCAGAGGCTGGTTGTACTCCAAACAACCATGTTGTTGAGCAAGGGATGAATGAGGTGCATACGATGGATGATCTGGGTGACGCGCAAGGGACAACTATGGCATGCAAAAACGAGGATGGTGATGAGGAAGAAGAGGCCGATGTGGAGGGTATACTTTCCCCGGCTATGGATACGAGCACCCTTCTCTCACCAGATGAAGAAGTGGGAGATACTCCACGGGATCTCAGTCTTGGAGCCAGTGTTGGCCTTGGTCTTAAAGGTGTTACGATGAATTCGAGTACCGTCATCTCGTCGGGGCACGAAAACCAACGTGAAGAGCACGTACGCGAATCAGAGCTGACTTTGAACGATCGGGGCGATTTTTCTTTCCCTCCTATTCGGAGTAGACAGATCAGGATCACTCCCATTGCAGCCCCTACTCCCAGCGATACCAGTCACACCAGCCAGGGGAGCAACTCCACGGACCCCACAACTCCATCGTCTATATCCCTGCTGCAACCTTCCACCCCATCCACGCCGATCTCTTCGCAAGCCCAAGCACCACGCTCATCCACTCCCAACTCGAACACGGGCATGAACACATGCACAGACATGCACGACGTGACGACACCAAGGTATACCTTACCGAATCGTCGTCCGACTGGGTGGATCTCTTCCTTTGGTCAAACGGGCATCGGCATCGGCACGGTCACAGGTGGGAGGGTATTGTCGGACAACCCAGTCCCGCTCTCTGTTTCATCTTTAGTTGAGAATCAACACCAGTTTCCTCTCCGCCCAAGGGCTGTAAGTACTGCCCATCATCACCCGGCCGGCCAGAGTCCGAGGGTCACGTCCGTATATGCTCAACAGCCTGAGAGAAAGGTGAGCGGTACGATGCAGTATGCTATTGCGCCCCCTGATCAGGTTCGGGAGAATGGGGAAAGAATCATAGAAAGGGGGAGGGTGACGTCAGGATACTCGGAAGTTGGTGTAGATACGGGTGTTGAGTTTGATTTGATCCATGCAGGTGCTGATACAGCTGCCCTCAATGGCGAGCATCACGAAGGCGAACACCAGATAATGAGGGGAGGGGAAGAGACGGTAGAACAAGAGGAATATCGACTGAGATTTCAAGTATCGACAGCACAGGACGAAGATGAAATATGGATGGCTTATGTGAGACAGCAGTTGGGAGTGTTGTTTCCTGATTTCTTTCCGACTGATCCGGATCAGCTTGCTCGGTCGGCCGAGTCGGCGGGGTTGGAGGGCGTTAGCACTCAACCTCAAGATGACGATGAGGAGGACGAAGGGAATACGAGTGCAAGAAGTTCGTCTAGTGTCCAAGAGGCGGGAAATGATATATTCTCACCCTCTGCAGGCGATACGAGCTTTACGACAGCTACGTCGAGCACTGAAGATTCGTCCCTTTCCCTCGCTACGCCTCCATCCACCAGCCGGCCTGGCCATGGTCATAGTCTCGGAAGGATGATGGGTGGAATGGGAGAGATTGGGGTACCGAATGTGAGGGAGGAGATTAGTGGGTTAAGAGACGAGATTATGAGGTTGAGGAGCGTGGTTGGTGGGTTGGCCGAAGGGTTAAGAGGGGAGGTGGCAGAGATGACAGAGATGGGGGAAGATGACCAGGATCAGCAAGATGCCTACATCCGTGGACCAGAGGGCGGTACGGAGGATAGTGCTGGAAACTTAATTGAAGAAGACATCCACGCTGAAGGGACCAGAGATGATCAGCCGCCCAGAGCCTTTTTGAAAGTAAGCTTGTCAGTCCTTATACCCCCCCTGCAAAAGATCGTCCCCCAAAATCCCCGAGGGAAGTACTGATAGATTAATCATAGACCGCACGTATTTCGATCTCAATCCTCCGCCTTCTTGACAACTTGGTTCACCCATCAGAAGGATCAGCTAGCCGAAGGAGTCACGAACAAGTCTTTGGGGAGGAAAATCTTGGAGGCATTTTGCAATATGTGTCGGCGTTGGCGAAGTCGGATTGATGTGTAGGGCCCGAGGAGCGATTGTAGATGGGGGTTAAATATCTTGCTTCAATTAAGGACAGAATAAAATGATTTTTTGATTGACAGGGAGTCCCTTAACTGGGATCTGGAATTTAAGGCTGGGTGGTGGTCTTGCGGCAACTTCAAAATCTTACCCTTCCAATTTTAATTTTTCGTCCTAAGTTTAAGGTAGGGGTCTGACCCCCGACTTAAAGGTTAAGAAGCTCTTAAACACGAAGCAGATCCTTTCTCCAACGACGAAGGAAAAAACGCGCCCACAAGTCTGTATGTGTGATGTGAAGATCTATCCTCTATCTTCCACTTTTTTTTTAGCTCCGACACATCATTCCACATATATGATGCCCAAAGGAAAACAACTCGCAGCAGAACAAAAACAGGACAGCGGTCAGGCCGACACTGCTACTACCAAAAGAAAAAGACATCGAACAGTAAACTGGGAGAATGACCTTGGCAGTGACCAGCGTAATGCCAATGACCATTTGATCGACTGGCTGGGTATGCCCGACTCAGACGGGACTTTGATGTTCTATAGGTGGAAATCAGACAATGTGACGGGAAAAACCAGAGAGCATTGGAGTAAAGTGGCTTTGGAGTATCTCGTCCAGAAGGGGTGCGCCTCTAATCGCGACGTGCAGTCTGTTTTGAGGCAGGTGGGTACAGACGGTGTTGTCTTTAGTCTTTTCTGCTTTCAACTGGCAAAATGTATATAGATTAAGAAAATGTGGGGCACGTTCAAGAATACGAGTGATGAGATCAACAAGACAGATTCGGAGGGGCCTAATGGTAGTGAGTCTCATGTCTTGCGCCTTTCCCATCATTTGTCATGTTCACTTATTTGCACCCAGATTATGCCATCCGCATTTGCCCTTGGTACAGTGAGCTCATGCCAATCATGTCACACTCGGCCGCTGCCATGGTTGGACCTGGGCGTTCGACTTTGGATGAAGGTGAGGACAAAGATCGTGAGAGGCTGAGGAAAAGGATCAGGCATGCGAAGGAAGAGGAGCGCGAGGACGATGATAATGGCCAGTGCGATACTGGCCTGGAACAATTTGGGCTTGATGAGAGTGAGTCGGTTTCCAATCTATTTCTACGCTTTGTTTGTACTACCGACTTGCTATTCAGCCGCAGATACCGCAGATGCAACGCCCTCACGCCCTTCTTCATCGGTATGCACCCAGGCCCTTGTCCCTATCCCATTTTCCACCCGTCCCGATCACTCTAAGGTTATCGCGGACACGGCATCTGCTTCAAGTTCTGTCGCTCCTTCTCTTCCCACTCCTCGGACTGTCTTTGAATCTCGTGGATCTCCTTACGACGCTCCTTCTGGCCTTCTCACTCCAGACAGTCAAGGAACTGCAGAGCGCAATTCTCATCCTCGCGCTACGCAACGAATGCTCTCTGTAAATGAGAAAGCCGAGGCATGCAGCGCCGAGGACCAGCTCCAACGGCTCGTTGAGGCAAGCGAGGTGAACTGGGAGAGGAGGCACAGGGATATGCTTCTCTTACAAGAAGAGGAGAATGCGATCCTCAAGGACATTATTGCTGCTGAGGAAAAGAAAGCTGCCACGGCGGTTAAAAGGCTCGATTTCGAGATGTGGAAGGAGTTTTTGGCGCTCCACAGAGCGGAGGGAGCCTCGTACGAGAAGGCCAAAAAGAGGGCAATGGACGATGTCAAAGAATGGAATGATAAACATGGGCGAATGTAAAGGTTGGCGCGGTTGTTATCAAGGAAATAAAATATGCATCAGTTCATGACTCATCGGTTTTGGTCTGGTTCGATCAGCCGACTGTAGGCTCTAAACCCATCAAGTTCATAACTTGATGGCGTCGATGAGGACCATTACCTTGCAGTAATATGCGCTCATCTTTGTGTCCTGCACATGCCTCCGGTTTTCGGCATCCTCTCGATCCATGTCGTCTCCTTCGCCGCTTCTGTACCACTCGCCTGTGGCAATTAGGAGATTGTGAAGAATTCCGCAAGAACGAATCTAGCATGATGCAATTCCCTCATCGAATCGATCTCGAATCAGTAGTCGCAAGCCTACGGAGCGGCTCTTGAGGATACCAAAAGCATGCTCAATTGAGACTCGAACACCAGCTGCCCTCTGATTGAAGATTCTCTGTTCGAAGCAGATGTCAGTTCACCCCCAATGTCGGCAGGGATCAAGTAACTCACTTCTGATTCGCTTAAACGAGCTGCATTACGGGGCGTTTTGAATAGAGGTATACAGTGAACAATGATCTCCAACTGGGAATGCTGAATCCGCTACCACATATTGTCCTCCTGGAGCAAAGAATCGCTCGGTGAGATTGGTTTGAGAGGATAGAGCCATTGTAGATGCGAGCATCATGGCAAGAAGCCGGGCGGGAACCCGTACTGAGCAAACGTGAAGCGTATTCCGTCTGTGATCACAAACGGCAAGGGTTGAAAATCCATATCTAGATTTATATGAGAAGAAGACAAAGAATAGCTCCCTCGGGGAGATTGGCTCGAGAGGATAGAGCCATTGTAGATGCGAGCATCATGGCAAAAAGCCGGGCGGCGGGAACCCGTACTGAGCAAACGTGAATCGCCTTCCGTCTGCGATCACAAACGGTAAGGATTGAAAATCCACATCTAGATTTATATGAGAAGAAGTCCTCCGAAGCATAGGATCTTGGAGATCTGATCGCAAAAAAGGGAATTAGTAGACAGTCATCCATAGTCTCCACCACACAATCGCCAGGCAACCCTTCTTCTACAAAGCTAACAACTATAATAGCCACTTAAATTTAGGTACAATAGCCATTTCTGACGGAGTGCTAAACTACAGTAGGTAGTAGTAGCAAGTTGACGATACAAAGATGCATCAAATCGTCCAGATTACTTGGGCAGTTTCTAATCAATCATACGAATTTCGCTTTACTTGGCTCAATTTTGACTGCTTGATGAGTCAAAGATGGGCTGTTAAATACAGGACCATCGATTTCATGCACCAAACAAGCAACTGTTTGGGTCAAAAACCCTAGTTCTCACATTCCTTTATTGCATTGCATTTCTCCCATCCAAGATTTCGCGGAAATCGTCCACGACTACTACATATGTATTCTTCTTGCTGCATAAAGATAACCATCGCACTGCTTTCTTTGACCGTCGGCAGCAGCAGATACAGATGCGCTACTTAACCTAAATTTACTTGAGGAAAGCTTGAAGACGGGCTTTGTCGAGGATTTCATCTTCTACCAAACGACCGGTTTCTTTGCCCTAGCAACAAGAGACGGGAATCATCATCAGCGACGTCCTTATTCACTATTCCCCAATCATCAGGAGGAGAATGGCAGGGGAGAGGATAAACAGAAGGGAGAAGGCCAAAGGGGAGAGAACGAGAGACGGCAGGTAAAGGATGAATTGATGGACTCACGTTTTCAAGGCGTAAAATCGTAGGAATGCTGTTTACATTCCATTCCGTCCTAGCTTGGTTGTTTGGGGTTCGCCACCTGTTTAGGCCATGGGAATGAGATTGCAAGGGAAGGAGGGGAAAAGGGAAGGGCAAGAGAAGTCAAGGCAAAGCGAGTTAGAAGAGCGAAAGATTTGAGTCAGTTTTCCATTCTCCACACATAACCCTTTCAACCGATGTATGATGACTTGGAACTTGGACTTGAACATGGACTCGTGCTTACTCTTGTCTGTTTCCAACCCAGAAGATGGCAGCATCTGCAACATCCTCATCAGCACTCTTTTTTTTTTCCTTCCCCTCTTTACCTCTTTACCCTATTGACGAAATTATGTAGGGTGTGAAGGTAAAGGAATATAGGTACAACTTACTAGGTTTGTCGGGAGCGTCAAAGGTTTCTTTCACGACATTCTCTACTGCTCTACAGTCCTGTATGCGTCGATGATATGCCCAAAGAAACATTGAAATAAATCAGCTCAGCATCTCCAAATAAGAAAGTATCGACCGATCCCTGGTCCAGGTGGGACTCCGGCTGCGTGGGGATACAAAGTAAATAGACTGACAGGGCACCACATCTGACCGTCGACGATGTTCGAGTAAAAGACAATATATGATACGGCCGGAGCGGTCGGCCCGTTGAGGGCATTGAATACGTGAGGATAGCTATTTACGTGGGTTAGCAGTGGGTGCGGTAGGGACGGATATGTTTTTGGGTTTGGTTGGGTCATCGTCATCAGCACGTAGCAAGAAGCAGCCAATGCGAATGCCAAAGGCAAATGCGCATGTGGAGAGCAGTAGCAAGGCGAGAAGTGCGGGAGATTAGTAGAGCCCGCTGGTTAGAGATGCATGGGCTTACGGAGCTGTCTGGAGAGGCATATTGTGCAGCAATGATGCAATCTGTGGATATGTATTTGGAGATGAACAAAGTAGAGATGAACAAGGGTAAATTATTATTGTCGATGCAAGACGCGAGACTGGAAAGTCTGAAAACATCACGCCATATCGCCTCAAACTCCACCTCCTTTCTCCGCTCTCCCCCTCCGTCATGTCCCCCCGACCGACACGCAAGACCCCACGCCCCGTCGCCCCCCTCCCCGCCACTGCGAACACGGTGAACGCGTCGAGCCAACTTGACATCCAGCTCGGCACTGGCATCGCGCGGCACCACAATGGAGACGAAGATGACGATGCGGACCGGGACAGAGGATACGGCGGGCAATATAGAGGATCCGGTCTGGTTCCGGGCTCGCTGGCGGCTCAGGACGCGGATGGAGGGGCCAGTGGGAATTCGCCCAAGAGCCCGAGTGGGAGTGCAAGTCGGAGTGGGATCGTGGTGAAGAGACAAGTCACGGTAGAGGTCCAGCCTCTGTCCACGAGTACCAGTCGACCAGGGGAGAGGAGGAGCGCGAGGGTGAGGGGGAAAGAAAGGGGAAGGGATAAAAGGCCAGATGGTGGACAGCCGGAACGACTGGAACGGCCAGTGGAACTAGCCAGTGTGGATGGGCAGCAAGCAGCAGGACAAGGATCAGATGGTACGGTAGAGCACGAAGTTGAAAAGCTCGTGGGTCTCCCGTCGAGTGCGACGGAGGTTACAGGTATCGGCCAAAAGCCGGCATCGACAGATGGACAGCCAAGTGCAGCCGTATCACAACCAACAGAGTCTGGCATTTCCGAGAACAAACCACGAGCAAAAGTATCTAGTTCAATAACAACAACAGTCGTAAAACCTGCCCCACCCAGGAAATCCACGCCCAGAACCAAACCTCCAATGCGTTCCAAGGGCACATCCTCAACCCCCAGTGCTAACCCAGCACCTGCACTTGCACCCGCATCAGCATCTACGCCCGCATCCACAGATCCGAAATACAAAGGCAAACCCATCGAGCGGCGTGTTCTCCCTGCCCGAATCCGTCGCGCAGCAGGGGGAGGTCTGGAAGGCATGAGGGACGTGGAAGAGATGGTTGTCGATTGGTTACAACGCTGGGGTGAGCCCGTCACGACCCCTCCGGATGGCTTACCCATCCTCCTTACTACTTTACCACTCGAGATGCTTAACCCGCCACCTGTATTCACATCAACCGCCTCCTCGTCCGGGCAGGAACAATCGAGTAGACCGCCGATAACGTTGACTCCGTCGCGTAAGATTGATCCTGCATCAATAGAGATGGTCAGAGTCAAGATGGAAGGCACGGATGCGCTCGTGGATGTGAAAGGAGAAAATACGTTGGGGCAGGAAGAGATGATTGAGACGCCCGGGTGGGTGATGGTCAAGCCTGGGGAGGATGACGAACAGGAAGCTAGAGAAGAGCTGAAAAATGGCCCATTGATTGGGACTGGGACTGGGGGTGTTGGGAAAGGTAAGGGAGTTGTCAGTCCCGTCAAGAGGTTACGGAGGATGCACGACGAGGTATGTTTTCCTTTTTTCCGTCATTCTTAGAGATGATTATCGGGAAGAGCTGATATACTCGGTCAGCCTGAAGAAGATACATCCGACGCACACTACATTCAGTTGCATCGCAGACACGAAGCTTTTGAACGCCGCCAACGTCTGCGCGAAAAAGAAAAACTCCAATTCGAGCGGTACAAACTGCGTAGCCGAATCGACCTCTTGCGCAACTTGTCAAAACCCGCTTGGGCATCGATCGTAGCGACCGTCTTGGCTAGGGATGAAGATGGTTGGAAGAGTGGGAGAGTGAAAGTGGAAAAGGAAGGAGAGGAATGGTTGAGGGAGAGGTTGTTGAAGGAAGGTGAAGAGGTAATGAAACGATATGAAGAGCTTTTACCCCCTGAAAACCGGAAACACAAAGCCGGTGCCGGTATCAACGCCCAGCATCATCACCATCACCTCCCAACAGACGCAACTCCCAACTCTACTCGTTTCTCATCCCCATCCGGATCAACATGCGCATCCAGGATTCAATCCCTTACGCCGGAACCTACCGTCCTCCCTGCGCGAGTCGCTGCTCTTCGAGACCCTGTGGTGGCTTCGACGGGTAAGCGCAAACGCTCTAGTATGGGTGCGGGTACAAGTATGGGTACGAGCAAAGGTCGGCACTCGTCGGCGCTGGGTGATCGCAACAGGGACAGGAATGAGAATGAAAACGGGAAGCCGGATGGGGTTGGAGAGGAGGAAGGCGACTCATCAGGTTGGAAGAAAGTGGCCAAGGCGTGTACTAGGAAAAAGCAGAGTGTTCAAAGTGCACGACGACTGGATGTAGATGTAAATGAGGGTGAAGCTCAAGTGGTGGGTGATGGGGACGGCGATGGCGACGACGATGGAAATGGAGAGCGTGCAGAGCAATTATGGAAAAATCAAAATTCCCTGCCAGACCCTATGGTATCCTCCCTCCCCCCACCCCAAATCTCTCAACCCCAAGTCCCCGCCCCTCCGCCCCTACCACCACCATTCTTCCCACCCTTCACTGCCTCCGGCCTACCATGCCTGATCGAAGCCGCCTCCCGCCGCGAATCCGCCCTTCAAGAAGCCGAAGCAAGTAAAGCCAGAGCTGCCGAACCTAGAAAAGGGAGATTGATAAGTCGGGAGAAGACGCGGATGAGTACAAGGTTGGGTGTGGTTAGTCCTTTTGGTTTACCGATACCTGGCGTGGTGGAATATAAATACGAGGTGAGTAAAGGTTTCTCGTCATAAGAATTCTGCGAGAATTGCAGGAAAAGAAGAAAAAAAAAAGAAGAAGAATTTCGAGGCTGATGAGAGTTGTTGATGATCATCTAGTTTACACTCACGGAGGAAGAAGATTTCTGGCCGATCATAGCCGAACGTGAGGCGGCTGCGAATAGGCATCGAAGAGAGAGTCTGTTGGGTCAGAATGGGTTGAGCGGGTTAGGGAATATGGGTACGAGTTCCAATGGGAGCGTGCATAACGAGGGGTCTACCCGACAGGTGGAGCAGGCTGCAGTGTCGGGAGCAGAAAAGATGGAAAATATTGTTGTATTATAGAGAGGTTCAGCTCTCTTCTCCCTATTTGTATAATGATATAGCAATCAAGCATAATATGGCATACCGATACACTAATTCCAAAAAGAAAGTCTACCTGTTCACTCTTCTTTAACCCTTCCCCGTTCCGTTCGTCCTCTGTCTTCTGCTTGTGCCCAGTTGCCAGCGCATTCTAAACCTCTTATCACATACGGTACACCCATACCTGCCGCTGCCGCACACAAGATGATCAATCCCACAGCGGGTAGGGCGGTATTCGGTAGAAAACCAAAGAGGAGCGGTTCAAGCGTAAGATGTAACGGGGTGTGGAATTGGTCGTCTGAAAGCTTTGGTTTCGGCGGTGGGGTGGTAAGAAGGGAGGAGATGAATGATGTGAGGTGGTTCATGTATGGAATATAAGTGAGGAAGGGTGGGTGGTGAGGAAATCGGGGAGAGAGGGGAGCAGCATGGAGAGTAAAGTACCCTGGTGAGAGAGGAGGGCTAAGGACGATTTTGGTGGGGGACTAAAGTATCATCGTCATTCTATTGTTTTTGCCTTGCAACGAAGTAATAATGACTTACTGATCCAGGCCACGAAGCTCTCAGAGTCCAGCTTTTATATGACCCCTTCCCATTCCCCATATCCAATGCAAACCATCGTTCAGGCGAACTGTCTGTCAGATTGAGAGTCAACGTCTCGTAAGGCGATATCCTGAATTTTAATATCAGTCTCGAAAGCGGCAGTAACTGTATACAATGAGTTTGCATGCGGCTACTGACGTACGTGTATATCAAAGAGTTTGGTGTGGGGTATATGGTCGTGTGAGGCGGTAAGGGTAGACGAAAGTTGATAATTTCGGTGTCCGCGCGTACACACAAAGCTATGAATGAGAAGACGAAGCAGCAGTAGGCTATTGATGTCCTCATGGTGAGTTATGAGGTCCTTGATGGAAGCGGAGCAATGTCCCGAGGACAGACTGGCGCTCGTTCTCCAAGTTTTCTGTAGAAGGGAAAGAGTAGTTGTTTTCGTGGAGTCCGCTTCTCGGCTCTTTCATCTGCTTTGTTGTTGCATCTATCAACTGCTTCTCTTGACATCATCATTTGGTTCCTCCCACTTATTAGGTAGAAAAACGGGATCAAATGGGGGGGGGGGGGTACATTCTTTTCCGTAGGTACCAGTACTTTGATCAAGTGTCCCGATCTGTGTTCGTTCCGATCTTTAATTATTAGTAGCTCACTTGACAAATGACCACAACCACTGCAGTTCCGTCAAAATTGACTTTAGTCAATTGTAATGAGTTTCGAAAGGGAAACTATCTCGCTTCTCTGGGCAAATACTCTGAGCAATGGAACTCTTACCTGCCATATCACGTTGATGCATTTCCCAAGGATCATCCATTACGACCTAAGTTTGGAGAGGCGTAAGTTAGAGCTGCTTTATCTCGTTCTTTTGATTGGATAGCTAAGTTGTATCATCAGCGAGGCTTGTTTATTCAACAGCATGTCGGCCTGTTTGACGAAGCTGGGCAACCGATCACTTAAACGTGGCAAGATACAGCAAGGCTCGCTGATTATCGAACAGGCGTTTAGGTGTATCTGGGTTGCAATGGACCTTCGAGAATTTGCGACGGTGCGGTCAATATATAGCTCTTGCAAGTTTTATGAATAAACATGGTCATTTCTGTCACTAATTGATATGAATGTAGGCCGCCGAGCTTGTGACTTGATCGATCAACTTTATCTCGGTAAATCTTTGATGAAACATTGCAGTCCAAAACTATACAAGCACCTGGTGTCAGCAGGCTTAAGAAGAGGGCGAAGATCCTGAATCAATTCTTCAAAATCGAGGCCGACTCTATACAAGATGTGGACAAGGACAAGCTCTTTAAGGACGTCTCCTCAGATCTGAAAGTCAGTCAACCAACCCATAAGATAACTTCGGATTTTGGCCCTTCTGGATGGGCTACTACATATCTAGGACCTGGACCTAAAGGTAAGCGACATCCAGGTTGGTAGGTCATCGGTTCATTATACCAAATCAGATCAATTCAATCCCGAAAAGTCAAATGTCACATATGAACAACGGCATCCACGAGAACTTGATGCGCCTGAGCTGTGGCTTGCATGGGACTGGCCAGATTGACGAATATCAGACGCGGATATGGAGTGCGTAGGCCTGATTGCCATTGTCTATTTGTCTTAAACATTGTTAACCATCGTTGACAGGTACCTCAGAAGACCTGCTATCTACAGTGACAAACGCTGCGTCTACGAACTCTTACCTTCCGGTGTTGTCATTCACTGAGGCAGCACTGTTGGTCAAAATTAGCCTTATACGAGATTGTCTTCCGACAACATAACAAGGATTACGATGGAGAACTGTCCTTTGAGATGGATCATGGGCGAGTCCAGGCATCTGTCAAGTCACTCCCCCTTAACGATCGTATTGATTGGGCGCGGTGAAAGAGAAGGATGCGGCGAACAAGTGAGTAAACATGTCCCTATCGATAGATTACGCCGGCTACTAACCAACATTTTTCAGGAAGTATAAATCTGGTAATTTTCAAGGAGCACTTATTCAATACTTTGATGCGTGGATCAAGGTACTGCCATATCATATACATGCTCTCGTGCCTTCAGATCCTTTGAGAACAAAGCTCGGTCTTCTGTAAGTCGAGATGATAGAAACTAGGTGACATATGTTATGGACATTTTGCTGATATCCCCTTATAATAGCGAGACAGCTATCTGGTCGAACATTTCTGCCGCCTTTCTGGCTCTGGCGAGGCTGGATGGAGGTGTTGTGCACTTGGGGCGTTTAGGGTTCATTACGCGCATGGCTGGCTTTTGTAGATAAAGAGTATGCCACCGTTGGCGTCGTCAAGAATGCTTGTACGTCCAAGTCATATCATCTGTATGAAGTCCGATTCCTTATTATTCACGCAATTAGGTAAACGAGCATTGGCTTCTATTCCTCCATGGGACCCCATACGGCAAGATGAAGATGCCATTGAGAGCATGAAGATGATCTGGCAAACTCATATGGCAATTTTATCTGTCCAAAGTAACGACAAGCGAATGTTCAGGGAGATTAGCCGGGGCTTGAGGGGGATGGATACGCCTCAGCTGTTTATTGAGGAAATAGGTCCACCAGCGTGGTATGAAGAACACGAAGCGATGAAGCGAGAACAAAGGGGCTGGTTTAGATAGTAGAATTCCGGGTTCATGAATCGACAAAATCTATTCATACGGTGTGATACCATCTTAATTGCAATCGAAAGAATTTGCCATACTTGCATATAACCCTCTCTTACATACATACATACATACATACAGTACCACCTGCCTGCCATCCATCATTCACCAAGAACCGCTTCTCCTCGAGGGGGCATATTTATGCCGTTACGTAAGAGAGACTTACTGACAGCCCCCCCACACGAAACATTTTCATGATATGACAGAAGATCGAGCTCTCTTCGGGGTTGGTACTCTTTTTAAATTTACATCTTGTACACTTTCGGTACATCAGTAGCGCACTCAGGCCTTTCCAAGATGTCATCTACCAATCAAAAACCTCTATCAGCATTCGTCTCCTTCCCATCGCCATACACTCAGTCACTCTTGGTTCAAGCGCTGGTCTCCACTCTTCCTGCTTTGTCGCTTTCTCTGGTGCAGTTCCCCGAAGATCAGCCTCCAGCTTTACAATGGCATGTGTATTGTCCCTTTTAATGTCGGTTATCTGACGGGTTTTGGTCCATAGGGCCGATTATGACCTCATGTCATTCGACATCCCTCACAAAAGCCCTTCCAAGTATCTCATCTCCTCATACATATATCGCAAAGCCCTTACCCGAAAACATCAACTTCACAACACCATCATCGCATACCTCGCAAAATGCTCTCACCGAAAGATTCCTTCCATCCTCTCCCCTTTACCGGAAGGGCCTGTTGGAAATGGGGATGGGACAGATGTGCTAGGTGGAGGTGCGCCGAAAGGATGGATAGTGGATTTGCAATTCGCGGATGAGCTGGATGAGGCGTTAATGGATGATTTGTATGAACTTGAAGCGGGGATGAGGGAGAATGAGGGGAAAGAAGAGGGAGAGAGGAGATGGTGGATTTTGAAGCCTGGATTTGCCGACAGAGCGCAGGGAATTAGGATGTTTTCCACTGAAGAGGAACTGTGAGTGGGAAGGTACGGATGGTTGGATATAGTTTCTGATGATATTTGGACGCAGACGAGCAATCTTTGAAGAGTTCGAGCCGTCATCTTCGGACGAGGAGGATGACGATGAAGACAAAGAAGAAGAAGATGATGAGCAAGAAAGCGAAGAGGCCCGGCAGATGGCCAAAGGCGGGGTGGACGGAATGATAGACATGTTAGCGAAAAAGGCTGTCGAGCTTGGCTTCAGCGGAGAAGATGATCAAGACTCGAATGAAAAAGAGGATGAGGATGGAGAGGGAGGTACGGGTGTCATGACTTCCCAGCTGCGACACTTTGTCATCCAAGTGCGCCGCATTCTTTGGATATTTTATGTGAATTTGAGCTGATGTTTGATATTTGACATAGGAATACATCCCTAAGCCCATCCTTTTTGACATTTTCAATATACCTGAAGAACCATCGTCATCGTTAGAAGGTTACAAAGTAAGCATCTGAACTAATCGGTTACGCATTCCTCTTGATCCCTGATAAACTTTAGTTCCATCTCCGAGCGTACGTCCTCATCACCGGCGCGTATACTGTCCACCTTGCTCGGACCATGCTAGCCCTTTTCTCCGGATCACCTTATACCCCGCCCAAACCAACGGAAGATGGCCAGTTGGACCTCAGACCGCATTTGACCAACACATGTCTCCAGGTGAGCTCCTTAAATTACCAATTGTAGCCTATTCTTATCATATCACTTAGACGGATGCGTACGGCGCTCCTACTCCTCCTGAGGAGCTCGTCAAGCTTTTCTGGGAACTGGAGGGTATTTCTGCCTTGAACTGTTCATCCTCACCATCATCCGATGGCAAGTATTCTTATATACCACGAGGAGAGGTCACGAAGGAATGGTTGGACAAAACATTTGCAAAGGTCGGAGATGTTGTAGCCGAGACTGTCAAGGCTGGTGCTGAATGCGGAAGCTTTGGGTTGCAATTCATGCCCAATGCCTTTGAGGTGAGTAACACAAAGACATAAATGTTCTATGAAGGATTGAACTGATTCTTTTTCTAGATCTTTGGTGTCGATCTTATCCTTTCTTTCCCGCCATCATCGTCCAAGTCCACGTCTTTGCCTATACCAACGGTTACTCTTCTCGAATTCAACGCTTCTCCCGACTTCCACCAAAGCGGTGACCGTCTCCGATCCGAATTGCTTCATATGTTTAAGGGTGTTATCCGTCTAAGTGTGGCACCGTTTTTCGGTCTTGAGACTGCTGAGGACGATGAGAAGAACGAAGAAGAGATGCAACTTGGAGAGGACCGATGGGGATGGCGACTGGTCGGAAAGGGAGAGGTTAGAGGGTCAGAGTGGTAATATGAGTAGATCTAGACTTTGGCGGGGCATTTTGTACCATAGATGCAACCTTTCTCGTAATTCTTCGGTCACGTTTTCCAATGTGAACCTCTGCTCGAGCCTACCCTGGGTCGCAATGTCGGTGCCGGAAGATCCAACAAGGCTCGCGACTGTGGAATCGGCCACCTCCGAATATCTTTTTTTGTCTTCTTCTATCTTCTGCCATGAACGGCATTTTCAGGCACTGCCTTATTCCTTATCTCTGATCGGTTGATTTTGTTTGCCGAATGGGTTGGTTTGGAATTGGAAAAAATACTCCAAAAGGCCAAATACATCCCAGAAGAGGTCCAATTTTGCAGATGAAAGTCCAATTCTTCATGATGGAGGTCCAATGCTTTTTATCATTCAGGGATTCGATTTGACCTCGTGTTGGAATGGGCAATGAGATGGCGATACGTATAAGAGGCAATTGATGGCAAGTATTTCCCCCTTTCTCCAAACTCTCCCTATCATATTTATTTAACTCTCTTTTCACCACAGTTAAAAGACCGAGCATCACCCACAACCATGTCCCCTATCGCTCTCAACCAACGCACTGGTGTGTCCACCACCCACCTCAAATCCAGCGTCGCACCTACCCCTATCTCTACAGCCGCTACCTCTACTTATCAGCTCCACCACACCGTCCCCAACCCTGTAGCCACCAAAGGTGATGGCATGCACTTTACTCTTACCACTGGTGAGACCGTACTCGACGCCGCCGCAGGTGGAGCTGCCGTCTCTTGTTTGGGTAATGGGAACTCTGAAGTCATCGAGACCATGTATGAACAGGCCAAGAAGATGGCTTATACCTACCACCAGAGTTTGGATGCTGAGGGTAGCGAAAAGCTTGCAAAATGGTTGTGTGACAGGAGTGAAGGTGCTTTGGTAGCTGGTGCTTTCTTGAACTCTGGTAAGTGGCATTATTACACTCGACAGTGATGATATGAAGGCTGATAAGATGCATAGGTTCGGAAGCCATCGAAGCTGCCATCAAAATGGCTAGGCAGTACTGGGTGGAGGCAGGCAAGCCCGAGCGCAAATACATCATTGCGAGGTTCCCATCTTACCATGGTAACACCCTCGGTGCCCTCGCTGTAAGTTATTCTCATGTCCTTGTCGTTACCCTCCATTGCTGATCGCCCATTTCAGATCGGCAATGCCCCCGGTCGTCGGGACATCTACAAACCCCTCATCTCCATGAATGCCTTCCATCACGTCACTTCTCCAGTATACAAACGTTACGCCCAGCCGGGCGAAACCGAAGAAGCCTATTCAGCCCGCTTGGCTGATGAGCTCGAAGCTAAAATCCTCGAACTTGGACCTGAGAATGTCATCGGTTTTTTTGCTGAACCCGTCGTTGGTTCCGCTCTCGGCGTCATGCCCCCTCCAAAGGGCTACTTTCCCGCGATGGACAAGGTCATCAAGAAGTATGGGACGCTCTTCATCATGGATGAGGTTATGAGTGGTTCGGGGCGGGTCGGCCAGTTGTTCGCGCATCAAGCTGTAGGTGAAGGGGTAAAACCTGATATCGTAGCTATCGCCAAGGGTCTTGGAGGGGGGTATGTTTCTATCTCGGGTGTGTTTGTTGGTCAACGTGTAGCCGATAGGGTAAGGGAAGGTGGCCAATGGAAAAATAGCCACACATACCAAAATCACCCTATTAACTGCGCTGTTGCAGCTAAGGTTATGGAGATTGTCGAGCGGGAGAACTTGTTGCAGAATGTGAGAGAGAGGGGTGAACAAATCCTGGAAGAATTGAAAGAGGCTGCGAAGGGGGTGCCTACCATTATTGATGTTCGAGGCAAGGGACTGGTGAGCACTTGTTTTACCTCGCCTCAATAGGGGGTGAAGAGACTGATGATTAAGCAGTTTATCGGTGTCGAATTCGATGGCCCTTCTTCTCTCAAACCCCGTTTTGCATCTCGCGTTAAGGACCAGGCGTTCAAGAACGGCCTCATTGTCATGGGTATCAGCGGTACCATTGACGGTGTAGAAGGTGAAACCACCATCATCTGTCCTGCGAGTCTATCATGCATCTTTTCTGTTGTTTGGTACACCTGCTGATTGTGATTTTAGGCATACACTGTGACCAAGAAGCAGATCTCTGAGATTGTTAGGTTGTTGGTGAAGAGCATCAAGGAGGTTGTTGAGGAGCTTTAAACCTTCTAGTGCCTTTTATTTGTTAATGTTTTCGGTTGTACATGTATCAATTGTTGAACAAAGGAGTATTCGAGTCGTCTTTTGTCGGACGGAAGTTTGTCCTGGAAAAACATCACCAATTGAGATGCTAGAGTCGAGTCATAAACATACGCACGCCCCAGGATATGATATGTTCGAATGCCGTGTAGGCTGCCAACAAACCCTTAGCGCCTTTGGTATCGACTTGTCAAATACGAGCAAGTGCCCAAACAGGTCTTGAACCGCCAGGGAGTACAAATAGGCTCTTCAAAAGGTGACAAGAATTTTTGAGTGAGGTTGGGAAGACATTCGAGCGATTCGCATCTATACAATTCATTGTTGCCTAGACTCTTTATACTTCTTTGGGCTGACGATACCCTCCCCCCTTAAAATTTCTATAGGCGATCTATTCGCAGTCGACGACATCCCAATCAGTAACGAGATACTCATCCAAGCCGTCAAGCTAATTTCTTATCAGGATACTATATTATATGGACGATGTGTAAAGTAACTTACCTCCTTCATCTCCTCGGAAGAGAGCTCAAAATCGAAGATCTTGGAGTTGGAAACGATTCGCTTTTGAGATACAGACTTGGGGATGACAACAAAACCCTAAACAGCACATCAGCCGCGCATGAAATAGAAGATGTATTTGAACGTACATGCTGGATACCCCACCTCAACATGATTTGAGCAGCATCCTTGCCCTTCTCCTTGGCAATCTTCACAACCACAGGGTGGTCAAACCTCATTGCCCTCGCAAGAGGCCCCCAAGCTTCAAGCAAAATCTCGTTTTGCTCGCAGATCTCCACAATCTCGGGATGTCTCATGAAGGGGTGGAGGTCAACCTGGTTAACGGTAGGCAAAGGGACCTTTTGATCGATAAATTCTTGGATGTGCTTCTTGCCAAAGTTGGAGACACCGATAGACTTGACGAGACCCTGAGATTGGGCATCGCAAAGAGCCTTCCAGACGTTCTTCCTGATGACGGGACCGCCAATGGCGGAGTGCATGAGGTAAAGGTCAAAGTACTCGACACCGGAGCGTTTGAGGGAGCCCTTGAGGTCGACAAAAGCTTGTTCATAGCTAGAGTTGTTCTTGAGCTTAGATGTAAGGAAGATCTCCTCTCGAGAGGTACCAGTAGCCTCTACATAGGTATTGTCAGGATACAATACGTCATACGCTGGAACACGGCAGACGTACTTAAAAAATCGGCAATGGCCTTTCCACAAGGAGCTTCGTTCTCGTACCATTCGGCAGTGTCGACATGTCGATACCCAGCTTCAAGAGCCCACTTGACACAATCGTAAGTCTCCTTGTCGTTCATCTCGTAGACGCCAAGTCCGAATTGAGGGATAGCATTCCCGTCGTGCATCTACATTAACCAGTTCAGCTCAGCCACAAATCACTGGTGAAGAGCAACGCACCTTAAGACGAGCATCGAGAGACTTGACTGGAGCAGGACCGGACATTTCTGATAGGATATTTCTTGGGGTATTGAATAGACGTATAGATATAGCTCTTGGCATACAAACGAAGATCAAAATATGGTTTTCGGAGACAGCTTGTGATGAAGTCTCCGTCGGATGATGCAGACAATTTGGGGCTCCAATATGAGGTGTAAAACGTGAGTTACGTAATACAGTTTTCCCCTATCCTCGTCGACCTGCGCTGGGACATCGATAGTGACCGAGTCGTCAATCGTTGTTTTTTGTCAAAGCAATACTTTATCAGACACCTTCGAACTATATAAAATGCCCCAACATCTCGTGTCCCCGGAAGAGGTGGGTGCTTTCCTACAGTCACTGGCATGAAGTTGACTGGCCACAGTTCCTCACCAAACTCGGCCAATGTTTCTCTGACCCGTCTTCGTCAAGTTCCGTTTGGCTCACTCACAAGAGGTGTATGTCTTCGCATCCTGGTATAACTATACGCTGACTGTTATGTCATAGTAACATACTCGGATGATGCGGATGTGCAGATGAACGACGAAGAAAGAGAGAACAACAGTGAAGGACCGGAACACGAGGTGCTGATAAGGTGTACTCAAGGAAACAACAAGTTTTCCGCTCGAGTAAGCAATTTTGCCCTGTAAAGCATCCATCAGGTTACTGAATATTTGCAGATTCCCGCCTCATCCCTCCCGTCATTCCACGCCGCCTATGGTTCCCTTCTCAAAACATCCATGGCACCCCTCATGCGAAAACGAGACAAGAAAAAGGAGAAGGCTCGGGCGGAAGCATTGACAAAGAAGAGGAAGGAGCTTTATGTCGAGGTTGTGATTGGGAATGAGGGAAAGAGGGGTAAGGGGAGAAGACAAAGGGTAAGTGGAATTCAAAATTCATATACAAGGGCCTATATGCTAATGTTGTGTGATCCAATAGCAAAGAAAGATTGCGGCGCAGAAGAAGAAAGAGACCGAAAGGGAAAAGCTGGAAATTAGGCAAGCTCAGCAAAAGGCTAGTGGGGATCTATAGAAGGCAAGTCACATGGGCAAAGATCGTTCATAAGGCTGACTTTTTCTTAGTATCTATGCACCGTGATTCAATCATTTCACCGCGTTCCATAACTGTATTCCTGTTATACACTTCGCTAAAACTGACAAAACCTAGTTCACACACGCTTACTTTCAGGCGGACCCAGGTAGCTATACCCCCTTTCTCTGATCCCGCCCATATCCACCCAAATTCTCTCCACCACCACACCCGTCGTCAATCCCCAGATCGTCACAGTATGCCTCCCGGCCTCCCAGTCGTCCTTGGTTACCTCCATTGTCACATTTCTAATCTCACTACTAACCACTTCCATCCAATCTTTAGGTACGGACCCCACTTCTCCAGAATTTCGATCTGAACCGCTTTCTCCAAGGCCTTTTATTGGCACGGGATGGATTTCTCTGGGTGGAAGATCATCTAACTGAAGTCCAAAAGCTAGTTCTTCACCGATGAGGAAATTCAGAGTTGGGCCAACTTGGACAGTTATCTCCACTTTGCCATTTCCGTCCACGCTATCGCCATGTGTCCAAAAATCATACTCGAGCTTGGGACCTTTACCTAGAGTGAAGTTTTGGGTAGTGACAGGGAACATTTCCAGACCAGAAAGGGTACGCCCATAGCCTTCGAGTTCCTCAAAGGCGTATCCTTCTTCCGACGTATTTCGCGTATAGTGGACAGCTTCGATAACGACATACCCATCGCCCTGGACGTGGCCGCGGAATGAGGATGGCGGCGAAGGAGGTATGATGATGGGGACACTGACGGTGACGTTGGTTCTATCGGCAGCACTAAACTCAATATGCCCTTCTTTCTCCACCCGTTCGCCCTTTGTACTAGCTGGGACCTTGTCCCAATCCACCGATACCCAAACCCTCTCATCCCCCGAACCATCCCACACAGTCTTCCCCTTCCTCGGCTCCACTGTCAACCAATCCACATCCACCTCCATCTTCCAACTCACGTTCTTTGGTCCTCCAGCACCAATATCGATCCATCGACTCTGTTCGCCCCATGGATCCATGGGTAAAAGTGTCGGGTCCGGGCATTTGTAACCCCTCTCACAATTTCTGACGTTATCTCCCGGCCAAGCGCCAAGGGAATTCTCGACAGTGAGGCGGACGTAGCCAATTTGGCCGGGTAAGTCCCGCTCTTTAAGCGGGATACCAGGTCGGGAGGGCTGGAAGGGATTGACGAGATGGATGGGCGGAAGGGAATCTCGGATGGGCTCGAGGTTGGTGTAGTAGTTGATGTGGGTTTGGTCCCACATGCTGAAGAACGCGTCAGTCCTGAAAAAGTTGGGCCAACGGGAAAGGTGAAAAAAAAAGGATTACACTTACTGGTCCCATTTACGGTTCAGCAAGGAATGGAAGGTCTCAGTGATGTTGGCATCCTGGTAGAATGCTTCAATCGCCTCGTGTGCAAATACGTTGGCAGCCGTCTTCGCCTGGAAAGCATAAAGTTCTGATCGGGCAACTAATCACAATCACAAATCAGACTTTTCCGAATAAACACCGTTTTCGGACGTGAAAGATGACCGACCTGCAATGTGTAGTTTGTTCAAGTTCTCTTGAGCCGCGCAAAGCATGTACACGAGCTGGAAGAATGCTGGCTGGGTTTCTTTGGGTAACTGGTCGTATACCATACCAGCACGAGTAGTGAGATCTTGCCATTCAGTAAGCACTCGCTCAGCCCTTATGGTGTACCGCCTTGTAAGTATACCGCCTCGCTTAAAATATTCGGTTTTAAGATGGACTTACTCGCGATAGTTGGAGAGTGACCACGATTTGCTGTTAACCAGCTCCGCTTTATTCCTTGACGCGTAAAGCTACATTTATTAACCAGCTGTCTCTTATGGAAACACTAACTGTGGACTCACAGAGTACTTCCCCATAATATCCCCTACTTCTTCTTTCCATTCATCTCCAAATTCTCTCCCCGCCCACTCTCTCAACCACCTCTTCCAGCTGTTCCTTTCCCACCTATCAAAGTCCCATGCGAGATCTAAGAACCATTCAGTAGGCATTTCGAGAGGTTTCAAGGTTCCGATATTAAGAATCCAGATTTGAGTGGTGTTGAAAGAGCGGGCAATGTTCATTTGGTCCCAGGCTATTTTAAAGTAAATATAACGGCCCCAAAGGGAGAAAAAGGGCTATTTACTTTTGGCAGGATTGACGGTATTTATCCATTTGTAATCTCTGGGAAAACCGACGTCTAGAAATCAGGGGTCAGACCTTGTTAATGTCGTCTTATGCAAGGCAATAGGCAGAAAACCTCACAGTCAACGTGGTAATAGATCCCAGCACCAGCCTTATGGCCCTGACGTTCTGGAGGGAGGACGGACATGATGTTGCCGTAATTGTCGTCGGCAAAGAGAACGGTGACTAGAAAACATTGTGAGTTATCGAGGTATTTTGGACAGGATGGAGGCAGCAGAAACATACCATCGTCTGGAACTTCGAGCTTCACAGTAACTAAGTCAGCAATTCCAAAATGGTTACTGGACGATGGTAAGGACACACTCCGTTTTTGTAATATCCAGCAACCTCCTTGTACATGCACCACATCTGGCTCACACCACTTCCCTCCAGATCGTCCGTATCATAAACCTCTTTCAAGATATCCTGCTGGACCTTAGTGATGTCTGGTCGAAATCAGCTCAAGGCTGGGGGGGGGGAATTATATCATAATGGGAAGACTTACTCTGGACCAACTCATTGCTAGCATCAGTCAGAGGCTCATCTCCATCTCCTCTCATCCCCATCGTGAAAAGAGTTTCGACGCCCTTAGCTCTCTCAGCCCCGTACCGCCAAAAATCTTTTAGGACATCTTTATTTGTCCAGTCCCAAGGACCTTTACCAAACACATCCCATTCAGGCTTATTACGGGACATGGGTTCATGATGTGAAGTTCCCATAACGATGCCCATCTTGTTGGCAAGGATTTGGTTCGGACCTGGAATAGCAGGCCGGGGGAGACCGTTGGTAATGTCGAGACCATCGACAGAGAACTTGGAAGCCCACACTAATTTCTTTGTTAGTTGGTCATCATGGCAAAAATACGAGTTCAAACTCACTAGCAGGCCAAAAATAGTTTGCCTTCAATCTTAGCATCATTTCGAACCAAAGCTCATACATCTCTACCTGGAACGCTGGCTCCCAAGGGTCCCTATTCCACTTCTCAGCTGCCCAGCCCCAAAGAGCGGGGTGTTCATCGTTGATGAAAAGACCTCTGTACTTGACAGTGGGCTCGCCATGAGAGAGTGACATATTCTTGAGGATGGCGATGGTAGAGTGATGGGGGATGGGAACGTCAGACCAGAAGTAGAAGGGGGAGATACCCATTTGTTCTGAGAGAGTGTAGAGCGCATAAATCGTACCTCGTCGATCGGAACCAGTGATGACAAGTCCCTCCTCTAAACCCCCGAGTGGGGAGGCTTCCCAGCTAATATCAAAGCTTTCCCACTTCCCCTTCAAATGATCTCTTTTAGAGTCGGTCTTGAGACCGCGGATAATTTCACTCTCCACGCTACCAACAATAACAGCTCGATGAACATCGTCTGGCAAAGTATCGTTGTAGAGATCAGGTCGCTGACCGGTGACCTTGTAGATATCTTCTGCGAATGTTTGAGCAGCAACATGGATGGACTGGTCGTCTTCAGATGATAGTAGAAGAGATGAAGCAAAGTGGTGATGGTTTGAAGCTAGAACGAAGTAATCATCACCCGCGCCATTGACGGAGGAAGCTTGATTCAGTCGATCATCTGTCGCGATAAAAGTTGTCTGTTCTTGGTGTTTGGCGTGATCTGAAGGACCTAGCCAAATATAACCCTCTCCAGACAGTTGTGATAGATTTGGAAAGGCCACAATCTTGTCATCGCCTAGTGCATGGACGAGGCCGAACAACGGGATCGAAACCAGCGTTACATAGAGCGCG
The DNA here is from genome assembly GCF_000091045.1 of Cryptococcus deneoformans JEC21. Taxonomy (NCBI): domain Eukaryota; kingdom Fungi; phylum Basidiomycota; class Tremellomycetes; order Tremellales; family Cryptococcaceae; genus Cryptococcus; species Cryptococcus deneoformans. The sequence goes on from NC_006681.1 coordinate 719,632, forward strand.
GTCTTGGCCGATAACATCTTAATGGTCAGCGGGCCGTTGTGCTTGCTTGAAGTCTAGAATACAGGATCAGCACCATGTTCGGCCCTTATTTATACATATATCATGGGAGAACCTTGCATATGGCCAACATGACAGACGGAGAGTAGATCGCCCGATAATCTTAGTAATTGTCCTGTGACTGTTGGCTTCCGGTCGCCGGTCGCCGGTGGAGGTGGAGGTGTCTTCTCTTGAGTCAAGCATACTTACGTAAACACGAATGCTGAGCTAGCTCTAACCTCTAAGCCCTTTTTATTAAAATATCTGTCCGGTATGAGAACGAGCGAGATGTACGCAGGGAACAACGAGAGATGTTACGTAGATGAACCCGAATGTACGGCTGAAAACAGCCTTATTGACCCTTCAAACCATTGCAGAACGCTACGGCGGATGTCAAGCACAAGTAATCTTAGGACTGTTGTTGCATGGGCCTCTCATTGATAATGAGTGACCGACTATGGGGGCGTACGATTCGAACACCGAACGACCGACGTAGTATTCGGCAGAAGGCATTGATGAGTGAGTCGTGGCATGCCATCATCTCTCGTTATACGACTACTCCTTCGATAGTGGTCCCGATCTGTGTCTGTGACATGCAACAGCTCATATCTTTATTACATATATAGTCAACAATGGGCAAAAGCAGTAACCCAAACGGACGACGGAGACTGAAAGTTCTCCCATTCCTGAATGATTGCTTAAAGAAGTCCCTTTCAAACATCCATATGACTTCACTCGGCCCGCTGTTGAACGTCATGCTGACAGATTCGATAATGAGGCGGCCGTGCGGTAGTCGGATGCAGCATACTTCTCCATACTCCGCTAGGCCTCGGAGGCTTTATCCGTCCGACGTTACAGCAGATAGGCGCAAAGATGATTTTTCGCCGCGTAAGCCTCCTCCAGATCTTCAGTTGTGTTGAATTGTTTAATTTTCGAAATCCTCTATGTGAGATAAGCATTGTTTATCAGGCGTGTACGGGGGTCAAACTTGTGTATACAATCAAAACATCGTACCACGTGTCTCAAACCCAAAAGCGGATGCCAGGGTCCTACAGTTACGATCATTATAAGACATTCATTCCGACTAATCTACATGAAAAATCGTTCCAGTGATGAAAGAGCTCTGTAAAAGATTATCACTGTACTATGCTAGAGCAAATCCAGATAAACGCCTACAGCGAATTTGAGATAGTAATAACACAAGATGAGTATATGAGATACACTGATGAACCGGAAAAAAAAAAGAAAAGAATATGCTTATTGTTGCGTCACACTCCTCACAGCCCCCCTCACTCCTCCAACCACACTCCTTACGCCACCGACGACAATCCTTCCACTCTGCCTCACCGCTATCCGTCCAAAACTGAGAAGGTCAAATATGCGAGGCGTGGGGGTGAACTTGGCCAAACTCTGGGAGAGTGGTGACATGGGTTGGTTATCGAGCCCTGAAAGACGGAGGGTGTTGATCTTGGGATTGAGAGGTCTAGATGAAGAGGCAGAGGATGAAGTAGGCAGTTCCGAAAGCTCGAATGACGAAGTGGAGCGGGGAGTGGGTGATGGGGAAGCTGGTGATCGGCGTTTAAGGATGACAGGTAAGAGAGTCAAACCCGAAAGGAAGACAAGTTTGGTGATCAACACCGGGTCTCTCAACAGACTCGTCAAACTCTCCCCAGTCATCTCCCCCGGTGCTGCAGAGATAGCCGAGTTGGGCACCTTGAGCCTCGACAAGATATTCCCGACACTAGCAGTGACATAACTCCAACTCGCACTTCCCGCTGCGGTCGTGAGCCAAAATACTTTCCAGTCAACGCCTACTACACCACACGCAACGTTCATACCACTCCAAGGAACAAAGCCCATCGCACGCATGACCAGCAGCCTTCGCCAGATGGTAGATGCTTCAGTAGGACCGCCAATAGCTTGTGCAGAAGGGTCGGAAGATGCTTGAATAGGGGTGATCGTTTCATTGAGTGTTGGTTCAACAGAATCTGGAGCGGGGATAGACTCGGGAGCGAGAGCGGCCCGAACGAGGGCAAGAGGTTTAGGGAAGAGGACGGCGATAAGAGGGGCGAGCGGGCGGGAGAGGAGGTAAGCACCAAGAGAGCCGGACGCGGTGATAATCGTCAAAAGACCAAGGGCCGGCATGGGTTCCAAGAGAGATCCAACCAGAATGTTCTGAAAATGGATAAGCAACAAATCTTCACTCGACTTCGCAAGGTGAAAACTCACCAAGACGACAGCTCCAGGGACACTCCAGGCATGCTTCCAGCATCCAACAAAGGTCAATACTCCAACTGTATGCCACCATCCATAACTGCTGGAAGCCATGTAACCTCGAATCTCAGCCGACAGCAGTTGGACATCGGTAGTCGATTGAGGAATGTGCTTCAGCGTGGTGCTGTCGAGACTGTCAGCCAAAGGTCCTTATGGATCGATTAAGACAGCACACTCACATGGGCATCCCCTGGATCAGCCAAATCACAATTCCAAGCGTCACCACAAAAGTCAATGCCAATACTCCAACAATCCAGCCCAAATCTCTCAGCACTTCGCTCAATTTGCCATTCCCACCCCCACTTCCCATGACCTTGCTCCAAACAGCAGACAACAATCCATTCCCGTTATCACCTTCCAATCCGGATCGTCTACGAAATGCCCTGCGTAGTTTGCCACGTTTTGGTTCGTCTCGAGACAGCGATTGTGTGGAGAGTGTCGGGGTGGGGAGAGAGTCTGATGGCAAGGCAGAGGCAAAGGACGAGAATTCGGATTGTTCGGGAGGGGTAGGTGGTAAAGTAAAGTAGCTAACGCTGCTTTCCTCCGTTTCGTCTTCGGAACCGTTCAGACCTTTTTCGGAATCAACATCGGAAGGTTCATGTCGAGCATATGAATGATGTGAAAAGGAAGAAGGTCGAACATAATTGAACAGTTGCACAATGCCTGATTCGGTGTAGTTGTAAGCCGACGACAGGAAACCGGAAGATCTTTCATGTGAGGCCCCTTCGACATGTGAACTAGGACTAGCAGGTCCAGGGGACCATGGACGAGGTGGAGGGGGTTGTTGGGTAAATGAACTGGGTGGCATCGAAGGGCGAATAGGGTTGGAAGTGTAAGTGGAGTGCTCAGTCAGGCCTTGGGTCTGAGGAACGACCACACTGGTAGACGTTGACCTCGCTCTCACTTCAGATCTTTGCTGCTGCTGCAACAGTTGGGATTGCTGAGGCTCTTCCTTTGACATCAATTTGCCTCGCAACCCTTCGTCCTCTTCGTCTTCGTCACCTCGAGTAGCACGCTTAAACAAACTCGGCGTCGATGTTCGCCTCTTAAGCATATTCTTTTTATCCGCCTCGGGACTGTCCATAACACCATTGCCGGTGTTGGAATTTGGCGTATTGACAAAAGAGATTTGATTGTGCGTTTGAGGCGTGTAGTATTTCGAAGGAGTGACAACTACACTCGGCCGAACAGATGACACCGATTTGGAAGCTCGGCGGCCGTGTGCTGACGGAAGAAGAGTACCCGGCGGAGGACGATATGAATCTTGACCGTACTCTCCCCGGACATCTTCTGCAGAATTTTCGCGTGACATGACGGGCGGAAGAGGGGGAGTGTAGATGTTGGTCATGGTCGATGTCCTCGACCTGAGCTTTTTTGGCCGAGGGAAGGTGGAAGAGGAGGGGGAAGTGGCGGCCAAGGAGCTTGTCGATTGCTCGGGCGTTCTAGGTGCAGTGAGGCTGTAGATGTAGACCGATATCGATGAACATGTATGAATTGACAGTTGACAAATAAAATATAATTCGGGCAAGTGTAAGATGCGTATTATCAAAAGCGGATAAAGGAGTGCCGATAAGGGGAAGCGGATGTCGTAAAACCAGTGTAATAGTGTATTACGGGGCATGGGCGCAGGGGAAGGAAAACGTGGAGTCAAAGGAGATCAGCATTTCCCATGCATGCAGATCACACACGACAAAGAGACAAATGTACTCACCCTTCACCTACGGGCGACGTAGATGGCTTCCAACCATTTGAAGCGGAAGGCATTGCGAGCAGGATACTATATAGGATCTATATACGATGAATCTAATGTTGTACTGTGAAGGTCGGCGGCTGCGTATGCCGAGGTGACACGTATATCGCGAGCAAGGGTGAAGCCGGACGGAGGGCAGTCGCCGTTCAGTTAAGAGTTGATGCTAATTGTGCACTCTCTGACAAGCCTACACGGTGAAGATGGACAAGAGGCTGTTCGTGTGTTGTATGGGCAAAGCCAGGAGCAAATTAGTGGAGAACAAGAAGCCATCCCCATAAAAGCGGCCGACGAATGGGCGGCTGCTGCATATGAAAAAGCTGCCATCGGCCACGGGCACGGGGAAACGAGCAAACGAGATGTTGAACCACACAACGGCCAAAAAATTCCCGAACAGGAGATTTCATGACAAACAGTTTCATTGCGGCCGCCGCTGCCGACGCTCTGACAGCATGACGTGTACCTTGCTTGCGGTTTCTTTTGTTGTTGTTGCTTCTAAGGAGGAGAGGGGAGCTGCAAATTCAGAGCATAGGTTTGGCATGCATCGTTACGCGACACGTCTAAGAACGATGCCTCCTCAACATTATTTTAGACGCAATACAGAGAAGACATCTAGAGGACTTTGTAAAGAAAGTAAGACAGTAGTATATAGGTGCATTCAGGTCAAAGCGGATGCCAAGGCGCGGCGAGGGTGTAGAGAGCGGACAGAACCCTTGCACAACCGATGACTTGTTGAAGTAGATGACAGAATTTTTGATAACCCCTCATGATCAAGTCTTTATAGACTGTATGCGCCGCCTATCGCATTATTTCGAACTTAACGCTCCAAACGAAGTATATAATACATGAGGTCTCTTTGTCAAGTTTATTTAGCGGTATACCGTAAACACAGCGTCATAGCCTCGTTGTTCCTCCCCAAAATAAAAGAGCCGCTGCACTGCTGTTTGTCATGTGTTTCGTTTGTGCTAAATACACCGCTTGTCATTTTTTCTACTGCGCTAACAACAACCCCTCATCCGTTTATCTTCGTTGCGGATATCTGGCGCCTCCGATCTTCAATCAATTATTGGATAGTAGTCATATTCATAGCTATGGACGCCACATACAATATGATTCATTCCGCCCCGCTAAGCAAAAGTGCTTACAACTATGCAATTTCTAGTACAAATAATGTCACTATACTTTCTTCAAAAATAATTACCGGTAAAGATGCTAAAGAGACCGAGAAATAAAGAAACACCGTGGTTCAGTAAACGAAAGAAAATGCGATGTACAAGCCCTTGTTTGATGCTGAGATGTATACAACTGATGATTGGTATGCGCTGTGCGAAAAAACCTGAAACCTGGTATCGAAGATGGCTGGGTATAGCTCAAGAAGAAAGAGATCAAAACATTGCCCTACTGGAAGTAGAACAGTCCCTTGGGGTTCCTATCCACCTTTCCTGGAATCTCATACGTCTTCACGCCCTTGGCCTGGTCCCAGTTGAACCCGATCCTCCTTGGCACGCTCTGCGAGCTGGGCACTGGGACGATTTTGTCGTCCGAAACTTTCAAGCCGCCGATATCAGGGAAAGCTGCGGATGTAGCAGCGCGAAGGGGCATATGACGCGAAGACGGGGTGTGAGAACCGTAGGCGGTGGAATTGGATGTTGATAATTGGGCAGAGGAGCGAGGGATAAGAACACCTTGGGGATGATACCTATCGGGTGGCAAAGAACACGCCGGTCCTTGACTTCTTTTCACCGTAGTCTGCCTCTCGACACCTGCCGGCACAACATACGTGATCTTCCAGTTACTCCCTTCCCTCTCCAAGTTCTGCCTCGGGGTGTTCTCAGACGGACCGGAAGAGATGTCTCGCCTGCGTCGAGGCACAGCAACAGGAGTAGAGTCGGTACACGCATTGGCACCGGCACCGGACCGACGGTGTATTCTCTCGTTGTGCGCCTGCACTTCCACCTTTCCAAAGCTATCCCATGTCGGCTCGCTCTTCCTGGCCTTGATAGTCCCTCCCACAGGGCGTGTGATACTGGAGGTGCTATCTGTTCTCGAGGCGGCCATCGGAGGAGAAACGGATGAGGGCACAACAGTACCATCAGGATAAACAAAGCCGCGTTGAGTATAGCTGCTAGGAGTGTTGTTAGAGCTTCGAACTGAAAAAGCTGAAGCATAAGAATGCAAGAGACCGAGAGTGTGCGAAGGAGCAGAGCCGAGATCGACAGGAAGAGCGGTGGAGCGGTAAGAGGATGATGAGCCGACAAGTGATGTGTGGCTCATGTTAGATCGTGGGATAGGTCGAACAGGAATTGGAGCAGAGCGCTCAGCACTGCCAGAAGGACGTCGTTCTTTGTTTGATACACAACCATGCAAGGGAGTCATCGCCCTCAACTTTCCTCCACCACTTGATGATTGTCCCAGTTCAGCCTCTTGATGCCACAAGCTCGTCAAGCTCTCAGTGCTAGGAGCAGGACGACGTACAGCGGGCTGCATCGAGCTTCGCCTCTGCCTCTCAATCTCGTTCCACGTCCGATCAGAATCCTCTTTGGAGAATCGAAAGTAATCCATGATCTTGGGAGCAGATGACGAAGTGTTGTGGTCACGTGTCAAACCGGCAGAGTTCGAAGTTGATGATTCGGTATCACTACCAGAGACAAACAATGGCGATGGGGGAGCATTGGGGCTTTTACCTTGGTCGGTGACGGGAACATTTTCGTCAGGAGAGAAGAAAGTGTTGGAGAAGTCAAAGGACATGGTGCGCGCGAGGTCCTTGTAAACCTCTGTTGACCTGCCAGCATCCGTCTCCATACATTCTCGGCTGCAGTAGATCGCGGATTTAAAAGGTGGACTGCTGGATAATGGAGGGGATTTCTTGGATTGAGGAGATTCTGATGGAGATACAACGCCTTCGTTAGTCTCTGTTCGAGTGAGACATTGACCTTTCGCAGCGTTGGTAACGGCTGTACGCGCAGCGGAATTCGGATTCCGCTTGAGCGGTGGACGAATCACTTTGCCATTAGCATTTCGCGTAGTTGTTGTCCCATCGGGGTTCTTGACCTGCCATCGAGGTTAGTTATACGCCTCTTGTTGTTAACTCAAGACACCCACCCTGATAGTTCCACCAGCCATCTTCTTCTTGGACTTCTTCTCACCCTCCTTCCCCTTCTCGCTAGCCTCTATTTGCACTATCCGCTTGTCACACACTATACAATACACCTCAAAAGGCGCTTCTTCTGCTTGAGCGCTCAAGTGTGTCGCCCTCGCCGGAGGATGGGCGATAAGAAATGGGTCTAAGACAGACATGACGTGCGGCCGTATACTGGATGTGGATATGTATCTGTTTTTCACAGTCAGCATTGTGCTTTGCAGTGATATATATCATCGGGGGATGGTGGCAATAATAAACAACATAAAGGAGAAATATTGTGTGTCGAATGAGGCTTGCGGCAATGACGCCGATCTGATGAACCCATATTTGTCCTAGAACGCGAGCCTGGAATTTGATGGCGTTCGAAACGCTGTCGATCCGTGTGAAAAAAAAGAAGAAAAAAAAGAAGAAAAAAAAAAAGCCGGAACCATCCCCCACTCATCGAAGTAGTATGCACTCACATGAATATAAGACACCTGTAACGGTTCGAAACACGTTACGCGCCGATACTAAACTGACAAGGTTGCTGAGTCGAATCTTGTCTAGAGTGGAAAAGCTACCGACAAATCCGCGTATGCTGATTGTCGCTGTCGCGTAATAAGCGGATCGATAGAATATAGGTAATGTCGCGACCTTAAATGGGAATCAAAAGAGTAGGCGAGATACTCGATTACTAGGCCAAGAACCTACAAAGGAATGTGGCCAAGACGCCTAAGGATCGGTTTCGAGGAGTGTATAAAGATGTCGTGCTCTATGAACAGAGATGGGCGGAGCGACCGGTCCGCGACGGGTAACGGAACGAAAAAAAAAAAAAAAGGATATGGAGAGGGGTATTTGGTGGTGAGGAGACGCTTTTTCAAGCTTCCTTTCTCTATCTGTGGGGTCTTCCTCCCACAGTAGTGTGTAGATGTAGAAGAGAAGAAAGAGATCAAGAAGAAAAGAGCAAAACTTCTCCTTGAGACCTTGTCGAGACAACCGATGAAGACGGTTTTTCCGGTCGACCTCGTGCGCGAAGAGAGAATTATTCCGCAGTAAATGGTACCTTGAAGTGAAGCTTGGCGGATGCCGCCCGTCTGGCCTGGCCACAGAGCGGGGTCCCTCAAAAGGTGACTTGGGTGTTGTTTTCGACGAACGGATAGGTCAAGATGTGATGAAGGAAAAGGAATTAAAAGAATAAACATACATCTCCTATGTATCCTCTCGTATTCTTTCTCAGAGTCAACCCCCAACCGATATTCCGTTGCCGCTTCAACCGTTACAAACCGCTGCAGATCTTTTGCGGAGTCGTTCCACTAGTCATGTTCACGCCTTTTTCCGGATTTCGGCTGTTGGGCCGAGAACCGACGACTCCTCCAGCCTTTTTTTCCGGACCTCTGGAGTGAATATCGAAACCAACATGCACAAAATGCAACCCAAGGAGATGCATGAGGGTCGTTCGATCGCCATGACAATGCATATTTGCAACATATGCAAACAGCATTTTGTTCTTTCTTGCAGAAGCATCATACTAGCATTATGGGCCTATCTATAAGGCATTCAAAGTAAGACCGTTGTTGTTGCAATAATAGTTGCTCGGAGAACCAGGAGAAGAACCACTAGACTAAAAGCCGACGAGTAATCAGTGACTGGGAGTTCCCGAGGATCTTTGCTATCTCTTCTTACACGCTCGCGTTAGGCTCAGATCATGCTTGCTAGTTACCTAGCTTACAGCAGCGTGTTCGGTATGTATTCCACAAACGTTCACACATCTCAGTTGTTCTTATTTAATTCGGCATCTGTTCTGCTTCAGATCACCTGCGTCGGTGGTTTTGTCCAACTAAGAGTGTTTTTCACACTCCTCGTTCTCAGCAACGCTCGGGATACGATGGACCGCTGGATGCTCATATCCCCAGACCACGAAACCAAAGCCTGAGGAGGACTGAGGCTTTGAGTGTGGTAACTTAGCTCCGTCAATTCCGGTTTAAACACCTTCCTTCGACGGGCCGTTCCTCTTGGAACTAATACTGATTTTCCCCCTCCCTCTCGTTCTTGCGGAGATGGCTCGTGGCTCGTGGCGAATGCGGATTTGCACCACTCGATCAGCCACAGCATTATCAACCTGAGGGTCTGGAACCTGCGCAGCTAAGGCAAGAATTACGACTTCCAGATCCGGGGATATTATGCGGGGCAACATCGGCAATGGAGCGGACGGTCATGACCGCCGATCGCACAAGTTTTCGGGATTGTTCGGCGGTTATGATTGCAGTTCGGGACAAAACGCACCGAAGCTGGCTGGTCATCCTTCCTAATCTTCAACCGGACCGGTGGAACTTCTATCTTCTTGACAAGTATATGATTGAGGCCCTTGAGGCCGTTGAGGTAGGCTCGACACAAGCCTCTCGACGGACATTGGCTCGTCTCCGACGAGCAATAAGTTCCGAGGAGGGGTAAGTTCCGAGGAGGGACTTGTGTCGACGAGCCAATGTCCGTCGAGGGGCTTGTGTCGACCTACCGTTGAGGGGGATCCCATCATCGCCATATTATGTAATACTCGTTCCGGACAAGCAAAAAAAAGCCGTCATTCGGTGTAGTGACAACGCAACTACTTTCTTCTGGCACTGCTGCCCTTATCTAACATGATCTGAAGCTCATCTCCCCGCTCGGCCAGCAGATTTCATGCAGAAAGGAACAGCAAGTAGTATTTTCGCTGGATTACTTCAAACCAAGATAAGCTATGAACGCAGCGTGACATATTCAGCTCTATTTCGAAGTAAGCTCGAAACTCGGCTCGTCTGTCACTTGCTATAACTCTAGGGCCTCGAAAATGTGATCAAGGCTGTCTTTTTTGTTTTGTCGTGGCAATGTCATTGTATTCAGCACACGGAATTGACCCTTAATGTTAGCTATCTGGGTCGAGTTCAATGCATACCATGTCCAATATCTCCAACTCGCCCTAGGCAAGCAGGAAAATGAGCAGCCTTCGACCCTGTTCCCAACAATGATCGCAGAAAAGATTAGAGCAAGGTAATGATGCTAGGCTGCTTTAGCGAGCCCAAAGCCAACAACGAGAATCCGAAGTGACTATTACAAAACGAGTCGAAAGTCTCAGATAAAATTAGATATCGTCAGATCAGAAAACAAAGCCAGGCTATGGCCCGAAGCAGTCCAGGAGGAGCGTATCCGCGTGGTTTTTGGGTCATCAGTCTGCCATGCAAGCATGCTTGTTAAGATGAGACTACTACCCCATGAAGGTGGATATTATCATCACAACCTCATAACCGGGAATAACGACCGCCTATCCAGGTACGTAACTTCAGAATATAACAGACGCCTGGATAGCTATCCATCATCATGTAGCACTCATTTACGGTCCTGGTGATGAATGATCTGCGATCCCATGCTTGGGTTTATGCTCCAAGAGAGAAAATCAAGCAAGGTTGGGAACAGAATGCGAGAGAGGAAACGGGAGTAAAGGCAACCAAAGAGCCGAGGGCATTGACTCCACAAGAGAAAGGAGAAGCGCCAGGTCTAAACCTGAATATCATCAGCCGACAGAAAACAGCATGGATGCTAATCGGTTGATCCTCTATCTATCGTAATCTTTGGCCGGAGCGGTTCGTTCACTTTCAGAATATTATGATCTGTCTTAGGTCTTGTAGAAATATCTAAATGTTGATCGTCATGTTGTTATGAAATTATCAAACATCAAACATCAGAAAACAGATGATTATAACTGTTGTGGATTCTGTGTATACTGACTTCAGACGTATGCCGGCGTGAGCATATTTTTTATCCGTCCACTAACGACCGCTGGGATTGCCGCCTTTTCCGTTCTTATCTTCTCTCATCCATGTTGATCTGCCATAGACTGCAGCACACACAGGCTACAGATCACAGGATAACCCTCATCATACCTCTTCGCTGCCGTGACTCAATGTCGCACAAATACTAAGTACCGTACCGAACAGCGAGGTCTCCGAGTCTTCTGGGGAATTCGGAGTGTTTTGGACAGGCACGCTTATCTTCCACATCATTGGATTTAAACCATCGGTGCTCATTTTCATCATCACTCGACTCATCCTTTTACATCTTCCTCTTGTACACATATATTTCGTAGATATAGCGTCTAAAATGGCCGACTCAATCGCATCCGCGTCAAATTCTGGGGCCGAATCTATCGCCATCGCTGCTCGACGAGCTTTTGAGGCCTCTCAGCTCGTGAATCCTTCTGAACGAGATGTCGCTTTAAAAGCCATCAGAGAAACTCTCCAAGCATCCAAGGATGAAATCATTGCTGCCAACAAGAAAGACATGGAGGTCAGTGTCCTCTTGCCATTTCGTCATTGATCCTGAAATCAGGAATAGGCTGCTGAGGCCCTCGCTGCTACTGGCAAACTCTCATCTTCCCTTGTTTCCCGTCTTGACCTGGGACGCCCTGGAAAATTCGAAGCTATGCTTCAAGGTATCACCGATGTTGCTGCTCTTCCTGCCCCCACTGGTATCGTTACTTTTGCCAAGGAAATCGGTCCCGAACTGGAGCTCCATCGAGTGACTTGTCCCGTCGGCGTGTTGCTCGTCATTTTTGAGGCTAGGCCCGAAGTTGTTGTGAACATCGCTGCTTTGGCCATCAAAAGTGGTAAGTAGTAGTGACCTTTAGACTAAAAGTTGGAAGTGTTAAGACTTTCGTGGCAGGTAACGCCGCTATATTGAAGGGTGGCAAAGAATCCATCAACACCGCTACCCTTCTCTCCTCCCTCATCTCTCAAGCTCTCGCCAAGACATCCATCCCCCCAGCCTTCGTCCAGTCCGTGTCAACTCGATCAGAGATTTCGTCATTGCTCGCTCAGGACAAATATATTGACCTTGTTATGCCCCGAGGTGGTAATGAGCTCGTCAGGAGTATACAAAACAACACTAGGATTCCTGTCATGGGTCACGCCGATGGTATTTGTGCGGTGTACCTTGATGAGAGCGCAGTCCAAGAGAAGGCCGTCAGGATTGCCGTGGAATCCAAGGTATGCAAGCTTTCCCTATCAAACGCACATCAGCTCATATAAAACTTACACAGATCGACTACATGGCGGCCTGCAACGCCGCCGAAACTCTTCTAATCCATTCCTCTCTCCTCACCACTGTTTGGCCTGCCGTCGCATCTGCCCTCATGTCCAACTCTGTCTGCCTTCGGTGCGACGCTGCGACCCTCTCCGCTTTGCGAGACGCCAATATCCCCAAAACCAGCGAGTTTGTCACAGCCTCCTCCCCCGCCGACTACAGCACTGAGTTCCTCGGCCCTACCATTGCCGTCAAGGCTGTCGAGTCTGTGCAAGAAGCCATTCAGCACATCAACTCTCATTCTTCCCACCACACCGATTCTATCGTCACCGAGGACGAGGCTTCCATGTCTGCTTGGTGCCGAGGGCTGGACAGTGCCAATTGCTTTGTCAATGCTTCTACACGATTTGCAGATGGTACTAGATATGGTCTGGGTACCGAAGTCGGGATCTCTACAGGCAAAACACACGCTCGAGGTCCTGTGGGTCTGGATGGGCTGATCATCTACAAGTACATGATGAGAAGTAGGAAGCAGGATGGGAGTGTGATTGCCGACCACGAGAAGGGTGGCAAAGGGTACACGCATAAGGATTTGGTCAAGGGCGAGCCTCCTTTCTAAGGAAGGAGAAAAGCATAGGTTGTATAGGGTTGCATAAAGATACAATATTTGGTTACGTTACTTTGCATATCGGTCGCTGCGAGCACATCAGTATCAGCAAACAAACTCGATAACAAAAGATCAGACTGACCTCTTCAGAGCGGCTCTGCGGTCTAACATCGCTTCAGCATATCGCCCTTCCTTTTTCGCCTTTTTTACATCCCGCCTGTCTTTGTCAGAAAGCTTGACCCTTCCTGCACCCCATGTCTGAGCTTCCCGACTGGTCAAAACATCAGCCAACATTTCAAACAAAATGATTGGAAAAGCGACTCACTTCCTTCTCATCTCGTCGTCTTCAATTGACGCCGCAGAAGGTCCACTATCCACCATCCTTTTCTTCCCTTTCACATCTTCTCCTTGCCTTGCCTTGTACACAAACTCTCTTTGACACTTAATTCTCAAACCTTCAAACTCGCCAACATCGTCAGCATCAGCTCGCAACTCGGCTTTACCAGCAACGGTGGTTGCCGAAAAGTATTTGGAGTTGTGTTGTATTTGAAGGGCGAAAGTGGGAAAAACGGAGGAGGAGGAGGAACGTGAAGTGATGGGGATAAAAGCTTCAAGAGGTCCTCGAGAAGGGGTGGTAGCTGTTAGAGAGCCTGATGGACTCGCGGTGAGGAATGTCCCTCTATAGCCACCGTTCAATGACTTTCACATAACAAATGCGACTGGACATGGACTTACGTACTTGTCCGCAAGCTCACTACATCTTCACTTCCAGATAATCTTGAGATAACCCAAACATGGTTCACATCCGTCGGCTCAATTGTTAAAAGGATCTCAGATTCGCTGAGGTCATTGGCGCCTTCGGGGGCCTGGGGAATGTCGATAGGCGCGGCATATACTTTCTGTCTCGTCGCATCCCACTACAAATTCGTTAATATAAGGTATTTCTAGCAAGCGAACAGACTTACAGCAAGGCAGGTGAGCGGTTCGGTAGGAAGTAGAATGTAAGCTGGGCCGTTGATCTCCATAGGGTTCGATGGGAACATCCATCCTAGCAGACACAAATCAGTAAAAATTCACTTTGACACAGCGTCTACCGTTCACATACCTCTTGGGTCAGCAGCGGCCAAAGCTTCAAGTTCATCTCCATCGCCTCCGCCTCCACCTGACGAGTGGTGATGAGATCTCTTCTTCTTCTTTGGCTTATCACCCTTGAACTTGAGCTTCTTTGAAATGGCGCCTGGAGCTGACATTTTCGTCGGGGTTTATCCTGCTGTTGAACGTTTGGACGCGTCGTGAATCCGACTAGATGGCTGTCAGGAAATCAAATCGAACTAAAGAAGGACTTGAGAAGCTTCTCAACGAACTAGCAACAAAGAACGAAGGATCAAAAGCCATGACGTCTGTTTCGGTTACGTAAAGAGAGCTGTGGACCTCAGCCGACGGATTGTCGCCCACGTACATAACTATCGGACGAGTACTTCAATCGCCAACAAACAATCTGGCTCATCTTATACCATCCAAGCATGATCACTCCCCTATGATGGCGTCTCGATTCTCGTAGATCTAGTAGGTATAAAAGATGCTTCACGAGTGCGAGCCGTGCCGATTGACGGTCGCGGTGATGCCCTGGTAAATGGGAAGAGACCTGTGCGCACTTCATTCACCGTCCATTCCTCTATGCTCTCTGCTACCTGGCGAAGTGGTATGCGCCTATGCTTTGGCACAAGTCCCGAGCGCTACGATCTGAGATATCAGATGGTCGATATAGATGTTCTCCATGGCCGTGAGTTTATGCATTTCTGTGAATCAGCACACCGACAGTCCCAGCAGCACCTCACGCATGTCGCCGTCATCTACCAGTCACCCAAGTTGCTTTTTCCTCATGCCTGCGTGTCTTCGTCCACACCTCTTGTAGTCGACCAAAGAAGACGGGCGTGACTTGACTGGGGCTTGATGGCCTCCGCGATTACCTAGAGATGAACCTTACACCTTTGATCACCGCGTAAGGCTCAATCCGCGAACCATAACCATCATGCCGAAAGGTGTCGCATAGAACGTAGACTAGGCATCAACTCCTTTATGATGGAGATGATGGAGATGATGGGCGACTATGTCGTTCGATACCTCTTGATCACTAGGAAAGCGTTACTCCATATCAAGTTCATCCTCGTATGTTCCATCGTCCTATCCTATGTCTTCTATCTTACGAACTGTTTAATGATGAAATTTGCTTGCAGACCGTTGCGACAGCAATCATGATTGTCTGCACATGTTACAAGGTCTACATTCCACCACGACCTCTCGTTACGCAGCGGATTATCCTTACATCTATCGCCGTCGTGGCACAGCTGACGAAAGACGAAAGAGCTCCCCATCAGGCGAATCCGAAAATGTGTCTAAGTCCCCCTTTTACCAAGGATCTGTCGTGCCCCACCGACGACCTTGAATCTGGAATACTCTTTCCGGCCCTTTCGCTAAATCATACTTTCGAGCAAGGACGTAGTGCAATTAAATGTGGATAAAAACATTAGCGATCTCGATCATGAGAAGTTTCTTCCTTGGCTGTGTCACTCCATGTTCCTTTAGGACGTTAGGTTATATAATGATCAATATAATGATCAAAAGCTTGCGGTGATGTTTGTGGGCTACATAAAAACTTATCGGTGAACACGAGTCTGTGAAAAAAAGAAGATGGTGAGAATTGGAACAAAAACGACTATTTAGGGTTCCTCGTCATTTTCAGATACTAGCAGCGACTCAGAAGAAAAAGTACCGTACTGGAAGTGGGTTGATTTATATGACGGCGTTGCCGAGATAAGGAAAATCGGCTAATTTCTTAATTCATTTAGTGCGTTTTGTATCGTCCTTCTCCGATGGCGGTAAAGGCCGCGCAGTCGGATTTGTGCGATGAAAGATATGAGACTACACCATCTCATAAAGCAGGAGGTTCACAGCGTCGCCATTCCAGTTCCCTTCAGATCCTTCAGCATTGTATATCCTCCTCAAACATGCCTAAAGGTCCCATCTATCTACCAGTCACCTCAAACGATGTACCCTCCTCTGAGGGTATATCCAAGCGCCGTTGGCCGCTGATTGTCCTCGGTCTTTTGGCTGCTTCTTCTATTATCACATCCTGGCCTTTATCCGTGTCCCAGCTTATCACCTACAAAGGGGATTACTCTGCGTATAATGGAAGCTTGAGAGACGGACTCTGTGCCCAGGCAGAACCTATCATGCCCGCCGGCTACGACACGAGCAAGATTTGGGAGGACAAGGATATCATTATCAAGAGGCTTCAGGAAGCTGTGAGTGTCACTTGAAACATGAGCGCAGAACCTCAGATAGACTGACAGTTATACTCTTACAAAGGTTCGAATCCCTACCGAGGTCTTCGACGAGATGGGCCCCGTCGATGAAGATCCTAGATGGGAAATCTTCACTGAATTCCATGCTTGTAAGTGACTTACGCAATCTTATCCCCTAGTCACTGACTGGTTTTAGTCCTCGAAAAGACGTTCCCTCTCATGTAAGGATGGAGAAGGCATACATCATACC
The DNA here is from genome assembly GCF_000091045.1 of Cryptococcus deneoformans JEC21. Lineage (NCBI taxonomy): Eukaryota > Fungi > Basidiomycota > Tremellomycetes > Tremellales > Cryptococcaceae > Cryptococcus > Cryptococcus deneoformans. Next base: position 736,024 of record NC_006681.1, read on the forward strand.
TGGATGCTGATATCAGTGCGCAGTTATGAGGTGGCCGAGGTGACCGAGACTGATTGGGCATTGGTCTACGAGATCCAAGGCTCCAACCCATCTCTCAAACCTCTTTTCCTTACTGCTCATCAGGGTATGTCTTCCATGATTGATCCTGCCAATGTACTAATTTTTACCTGCAGATGTCGTCCCCGTCTTGCCCTCTACTAGAAGCCAATGGACCCATGATCCTTACGGCGGCGAATACGATGGCACAGTCATTCACGGTCGAGGTGCTTCGGACACTAAGAGCAGTCTGATTGGTAAGCACATCGGGCTTTGAATGAGCTCTTGTTTATCATTGTCAATGTTAGCTGTGATGTCTGCCATCGAACATCTCCTTAAGACCACTGACTTCAAACCCAAGAGGACCATCATTCTGGGCTTTGGCAGCGATGAGGAACGCGGTGGCCAAGTCGGCGCACCTGCTATCGCTCGGTACCTCCTGGACAAGTACGGACGGAACTCTATGGCTCTGTGTGTTATTCTCCTCCAGCGATGCAGAAAATCAGCTCATCTATCAATAGCCTCATTGATGAGGGATCAGGTATGATCAACACTTGGGGCCAGCAATTCGCTACCCCGGCTGTCGCTGAGAAAGGCCACTACGACCTGGGTATCACCGTCTCCACCCTGGGTGGACACTCTTCCGTACCTCCTCCTCACACAGCCATCGGTCTCATCTCCTTGCTTATTGCGGAGCTCGAGCGCAACCCTCACGAAGCTACTATTGCCGAGTCTTCTCCTGTTTACGAGTTTATGACTTGCGCAGCTGCCTATGCCAAAGACATGCCAAAAAGATTAAAAAGTATGATTATCAAGGCTGAGGATGGAGATCCAAAGGCTTGGAAGAGCTTGCCTGAAGAAATCATCAGCGTTGGGATGGGTGGAGCACCTGCCGGTCCTGGTCAGGGTGATCCGATCAAGAGTATGTTGACTACTACCCAAGCTGTGGATATAATCCAGGGTGGGCTGAAGGTAAATGCTTTGGTACGTATCAGACTATGCTTTCCAAATATTGATCCCCGTCTGACTAACCTATGTTAGCCCGAAGCTGTGACTGCCATCGTCAACCACCGAATCAACAGTCTTTCCAACCACTTCGAGCTCCAAGGCCGAACCCTGAACCTCCTCAAACCTGTGTGTGAAGACTACAACCTTACCCTCATCGGTTTTGAGGGCGAGACCGTCTTTGAGGGCTCCCCCACTTCCAAAGTCATTCTCGACGAAGCATTTGGCTATTACACCGACCCCTCCCCCCATAGCCCTGTGAGCATCGAAGACCCGGCTTGGAGGGTGATGGCGGGGACAGCGAGAGGTATGTGGGCGAGTAGAAAGGAGGTCAGTGAGGATGGGAAGATTGTAGAGCTTGAAGCTGGCGATGATTTGATTATGGCTCCGTTTATGAGCACTGGTGTAAGAACCTCGAATCCTCCTATGTCTGTGAAAATCACGCTAACAGTGAACCCATTATTGTGTAACAGAACACTGACACAAGGCGTTACTGGGACCTCACCCCAAACATCTATCGATTCCGATACACCCCCATGGCGGGTTCTGCCGGAGCGCATACCATCAACGAATACTCAAACGCTGATGATCTTGTCGAGTTTGCGAGATTCTACCAAGCGATGATACTGAACTTGGATACTGCTGAAGATGTGGCGTAAGGTACCCATTTTAACTGATGAAATGGTGCGCTTTTTTTTATCGTGTTGTTGTGCTTTGGGAACTGTTTTCGGAAGATGTTGGAGAAGTGAAGATGTCAAATACGCTCTAGAGTTTGTAAATGAATAAAACCAATAAATTATTATGTTCGTGATTAATGGGGAGAATAATCATCGTGAAACATTGTTGGGATACTTGGAAACTTGGACCAAGCTAGGGCATTACCACACCAAACGGTTGGTTTGGTCAACAGCAAGTCGTCACACCATGGATACTGCAAAATTTTCTCGCATTGAAACTCGATTGCAAGCAAAGAACATTTCTGTCCAACATTTACCTCTCTTGTCTTGCCGTAGATGACGGTGCCCGGTCTTCACAATCATCTCGTATGGGAATATGATATGAATATGCCCGAGGTTAAAACCCTTACTAGAATTTGCGAGTGACGCTTTTGTTCTTTCAATTAATACAGCCACTCACCGAACATTCTCCCAATTCTAGATGCAATATGGAAGCGCACCAGACGTGGAAGATTACAAGGGCAAGATCCAGAAGAAAGCTACTGGATTAGTTCGCTACTGGATTCATTCCTTTTCTTCTTGACCACTCAATATGGGGGATATTATGTGTGGTGAATGGTGTGCCTGAGGACTCGTATATGAGCATCTAACAGATGATGCACAATCTATCCTGCAATAATTACTCGAATCGATTGGTCCAATGAAATGGAGGACTGGTAAGGACGGAGCTGGAGTGTTATTACCACCGTAACAACGTTTCAGTTGTCGTGTGTAATGTAGCCTTTTAACTGTGGCAAGGCTGATGTGACTGGTGTTGGGCCAACCTCATTGAATCAAACTAGGTGATTGCATTTGTCTCCGTAATCGATGGCATCGAGCGTATTTATCGATCATAACTTGAAGGCCCGAACGGCGTGACGGAGTTTGATGGATGCCGCACCGGAAGCCGAGGAAGGAAGTAAAACTGAGGAACTGGCCGATGTTGTCCCGATCTATGTCAGTTCATGGTTCGTAAATAAGGATAATCAGTCCTTGAAATGGCAGAGATTGATTTGCGCCCAATGACAGCTGCGGCAGGAGGCTGAAGTGGTTGGCCATTTACAGGTGTGATCGACCGAGAGTTGGTTGTAAACTCAGGCGATATGGTTCCACATCAGAATGGGCTACTAATTTACCTACTAGGCCAGCCTTCCCCCAGATTAATACTTCCACCATTGTCTTCCAGAAAAGCTGTGGCGGTACCCCCAGGTAATAGTACTAGGGTAACATCCATTTCAGTCTCAGGATATCCAGATATTCCCAAAGATGAGTCGTTCGAGATAATACAGGTTGCTTAAATGAAGTTGGAGCCCGTTGTTGAGGGCAAGCAGCATTATTGAGGATAGAAGGTCCTTGAGCGCAAATATTCTGTACATATATGGTTGATCAAAGGTGAACATGAGGAGGGATTGTGTTTGTCTGCTTTATGATAGTTATAATGGTTCCAGCTATACATGGAAAGAAAGGACGAAATTGCCCGTTCTAAAGGATATTTCCGGGGAAAATGTTGACAATTGCCACCGCAATCGCCTCCAGCAGCAGGAATCAAGCAACGTCACAAGCACTTCCACACTTCGACCGACATATTCCGTTTCCCTTGTCACATTTCTCATTTACGTATCTGCGGCTAGCCAAGCAAAATCTCGTAGTGAATAACACACACACACACGGCAGGTATGCTCCAATACCGCCTACTTGCGGCCATCGCTCTCAACACAGCCGTTTACGCATCTCCCGCCCCGAATCATTTCGTTCTGACTAGTCCAGAAGAGGTTCTTGATCGCAGTTACGATTCTTATCCTTACTTTTCGCACGGGCAGAAAGAGATTGAGGCGATAACTATATATGATGGAACGGGCTATGTCCAAGAGTACTCCATCGAGCTGCCTCATGCGGCTGTCTGGACCGAACAGGGGTGGTTGAGTCGGTGGTTGGCTTTGGGCGGAGAGGGCGAAGTTGTTGTCCATGTAAGATTTTAGAACGTCTAAACGAACTGAACTGATTGTAACTTAACCTAATTGTAGCTGGATGACCCCAAGGGAGCAGAAAAAGCAGAAAACATTACCCTTCCCCACCGCCCAGCCGCTTTCCCATCCCATCCATCCATCTCGCTTCCGCTCTCTGGTCGTCTCCTCCCATTCTCTTCATTCCTCACTCCGTCCGCCTCCCATTCCCCTTCTGAGCTACTCGCATGTATCCCGTCCAGTATCATTCCTCGACCACCAACACGTCCTGGGAAATCGGAAGATGTGAAGATTGCACTGATCGAAAGGGGCACATGTGACTTCGCGACGAAAGCAATGGCAGCACAAGATAGGGGTGCGCATGCGGTCATTGTGGGTGATACAAAGGCGAGAGCTGGGGAGACGGACGCGGAGGGTAGGAAGAGGGAGGGATTGATCACAATGTTTTCGCCTCGTGGGTTGTGTATCTGCTCATGGGAGGTATGATTGCTGATTTTGTTAGTAGAGGAGACAGATAGTCTCTATATTCCGGCAGTATTTGTTTCTCGCGCGTCATATCTTGGGTTAAGAGACTTGCTTGCCAATCAGACAGGCTCAAAAAGCCCTGGTCAGGGGCTATACATTGACATTAGTGAAGGCTCCGATGAAGGAAAGTGAGTCATCATTTTGTTCCTGGTATCTGTCAAGCTGATCGTTTCAAAGCGCTCTCTCAGGTCTACTTTCGTTTGCAATACTTATGCCCACCTTGTTTTTATTGGCTATGATTGGTATCCACCGTCTCCGTGTTGTTCGGTATGTCCACTTTATTCCTGCCTTACGCAGTGCAGTATCTTACTGACGTTGTCTTTCAAGCCAACGTGAAGCAGATCGTGCCCCAGCAATGGTCGTCCTCAGTCTTCCCGAACGAGTCTGGACACCCGATATCGTCTGGGAGAAGGACGATGATTCGTCCGAAGGGCCTGGGAGTCCTAGTCCGGAAGGTGGGGAGAGAAGTCTGCTTACAGATGAACAAGAGGTACATGACTCTCAGAGGTCCATTTTAAACGATCCCACAGACGCCGATGCATCACAAACTCACCCTCCACCGCCTGTCGATCTTTCAATCATTTCCCCTCCACTTCTCCCGCCTTTAACCGAGACCAACCCATCCTTCTCCCCTATCCTCCCTGCCCATCCCCCGCTATCTTCTTCCACAGATAACGCCGGCCCAAGCCGGAATAGCAGAAAACACAAACGCCCGACAAGACGGTACTTTTCCAAAGATGAGTGTGCTATCTGTATGGACGCGTTTGAAAAAGGTGACATTGTCCGAATCTTGCCATGCGGACATGTCTTTCATAAAGAGGAATGTGACGAGTGGTTGATGAAATGGCGGAAGCTCGTGCGTTTCATTTATTTATCCTTCTTTTCTGTTTATGTTTACGAACAGCGGGAACAGCGAGAATTAAAAGCTAATATGGGGTGATAATAGTGTCCGACATGCCGAGCAGACGTAACGCTCCCTCAAGTGAAGATTAAAGGCTCCACCATGACACCCGTCATCGGTCCACCCATGGCCGTCGATGCTGATCGTACCGAGCAAACTCCATCTTCTTTCGATACCCTGGCCGCTTTCCCGAACCCAGACTTCAACTCAAATTTGGGGGGAGGAACCCTCGGCTCAGGTCCAGGCACATCATCGTCTCCATCCAGACCATGGAGGTTGCCGGAAGTTTGGAGGGATGTGAGGGAAAGGCTAATTGGATGGGTCGGTCCTGGGTTCGGGCTAAGGAGGACGGGGGTGAGGCTTGGTGAGGGAGAGGAGGAGGGAGGGGCAGGGGAAGAAGAAGAGGAGAGGGAAAGGATGGTCGCTGGAGAAGAGTCCGTTTGAGCGTCTTTCCTAGGCCATCGCCATTGCTCGGACTCACCGGTACACCACCTCATTCATGACTTTTCTTCCATTGCCTCGAAGTCCGGCCAACGCAGCCATACTCCCCTCGAGGCTAGACTGTACAACCTTACGTTCTCCACACCTGTTTATTTGTAATCGCCCCTCGGATATACCTTTGCTCTTGCTTACACTTGTTTAACCTATTCATCCATATTTAACGTTAACGCCACCATACGTTTCCGTCTCATGATGTCGATGTTTCTTTACCTCTTTCGGGTAATGTTTATATTGATTCCATGATGCCCTTGTTAGTCTCTAATGTCCTTTATTTGTTTGTTGTGTCAAGTGTAAATATGTCTTCTTTTCTATGTCTGTAGAAGCAGGATACGATTTGTAGGTTGTACGTACGAATTTTATGAGATTATGCATGATCAGTTCATTATTCATCTTCTACTCTGCTTCCTCTGTCCTTCCGTCGTTTCATTGGTTATGCATATGTATTGACCTTGGTAACAACGATGGCTTGAGCAGAAACAAAAAAAAAAACCGTTTGGAGAAGATGTCATGTAGTAGCCGATCCGTGTTCGGATTTGTCGACATTCCCACGGTCATTTATTTCCATACATTGTCAACGCGTTCTGCGTGACCGACGGAACATCCACCGTCTTCGTTCGTCGGACCACAATTTAATCAAGTCTCAACCCAAGTCCCATCGATCACACGTTCATCTAGATAGGGATCTATAATATTGAGGTATTAAACGAACTGCCGCCCCTATAATCTGCAGCATTACATCCAAATCAGACAAGCAAGCCACAACATGTCGACCCTTTCAGACGACACTCTCCGTAAAATCCTCCTCCAAATCCAGACCCAAGTACGTTCCCTCTTCCTCCCCCTTTTCTTTCCTATCCTTTCAATGTGCATCTATTATTCATGTGCTAACCATTCCATAACCATTAAAAATAACCAGGCGATAACCTCCCAAAAACAATTAGCCGTTGTCAAAGCCCAAATTACATCTAAAGAGAAGGAGCGTCGGATCTTGGCTCTACAAGTGAAAGAGCTCGGGAATGTTCCTGGGGACGGGGGGATGTACAAGGGCGTTGGAAAGATGTGGGTCTCAGTCTCCATCACACTCCTTTTACTTTTCGTTTCTCTTTCTTGATCATAATTCGATTATGATGAAGAGGCATTTGGGGGTAGGGGTATATCGTGGCCTGGGCAGTGTCTGGTCTAAATGAGCGCCCGGAGGAGCATGACCGCTGACAACTAGAAACGAAAAAAACCAGGTTTATCGAACAACCGCGACAAGAGATTAACAAGGAGAATGTAGAGCAAGAGAAACAACTCGCAGAGGACGTTCAGAACCTTTCCAAAAAGGTATGTTCTCCACTTGCTTCCTCTCTTGCTGGGAGTAGTGCAGTATGCGTAGCGTGTAACATCATCTGACCTTGGGCTGGGATTCGCGTTTCTTTTATTTAGGCAAAGTACTTGGAGAAACAATTCGACGAAGCGAACAATCAATTAAAAGATATCGTACGTGCTTTCTGCTGCCACCTTCTTTCCTGCAAACTCTTTTCCTACCTTTTGCCATTTATTCTCCTCTTTCCAGATCGTGTGGGGATCCTCTTGGTATAAATCTGACAAAAAGGATGATTTTAGTTCCACGCCCAAAAACGACAAGAACAAAGCTAGACCCGACTGGAATATTAGTCAGAGGGTGAACGAGAGCTGTTTTTTGCTCTGGCTGGCTTTTAGACTCTGCTAGCCTTTATGTATTTGTATCTTTAAGTCGTTGTGTTTACGTTTTATTCCTTTGATGCGCTTACTTGGGAGTTCAGCCCGAGGAGGGGATACTCGGACCACAAAAAGAGAGTGGTCAAAAGACCCTCCCCGGCATGGTAAAGTGACTGAAATGTGTCTCGTGTTTCGCGATTCCATATTCTCAATCGGAGCTGGCCCCCTTCGGATACGTAGAATGGAGATTTCGATCGAACGCTACCTGGATGGGCCTGTGCGCAAGGACTTCCAGCCTTTCGATGTGGGGCTTCTTTGACGCTTTCCTACACACTGCACTCTGCACTTTATTGTTTGCAGTAATGTGCAATTCATCTAGGGAATACTGCCATACCAGACTCTTACGACACTCGAATGGGTTCTCCCTGTCAAAAGGGATGGATACGTTATTTAGCATGTCTTATTTCCTTATTTCTTCACTTCCGAAGCTTGGAAAAAAGGGGCTCGTGACAGAAACACGAAATGGACAAGAAAAAACCAATCGAATATGGGAGCAAAGCATTTTTTTGGATTCATGCCTGTTTTGTTTCTCTCTCCTACTCGCCATCCGCTCCCTGCTGAGTATTCAAAAATTACACAGAGCCTCCTCCCTCGGTTTTTACAACCCCCCATTCCCCCTTTTTCTCCAACTCTGACTTCTCGTCCGCTCCGTGACACTGACTCTACTGCTGCTGAGATGTGGCTTATTGGAGCTTCATGACTGGATATCAAGGGAAGAGAAAAGGTCAGCGCTAACTCTTTCTACAGCAGGTAGGAAGTAGGGAACTTGAGAATGAAAGATGAAGGAGGGAGCAAGGAAGAAGGAAGGACGGAAGAACTTTAACATACTAGCATTGATCAAGTCACCCTTTTCAGAGATGTACGCCTCTCGAGCCTTGGCTTCGTCCACACCAGTCTGGGCGACGATGAGTTGAATCTCTTCGTCAGAGACCTTGAAGTCGCCAGAAGCGGAAGCGTCGGTAGCCTCGCCAGAGGGGGCAGGGGCGGAAGAGTCGGTGGAGGGCCTAAGAGGAAGCGTTAGTGATGACCACATCTCGCTGCGCTCGGCCCCATCCATCCATCCATCCATCCATCCGCCAATCCATCACCCATCACCTCCGCTCCGTCCGGGACGTTCGGCTCGCTCGTTCGGGACTTACGCATCCTGCATCAACTCCTCCAAAGACTTGGGCACACCCTCCTTGAACCCTCCGTGGGCATGAGCCTGCTGGGCGGCCTGGCTACTGGCAGCCAACTGAGCCTGCGCCTGCAACTGCGCCGCACTGTTGGGGTCCTCCACCTTGGCCTCTCCAAAGACGATGTAGCAGTCGCTTCCGGGGGACTTGTAGACTTCGGGGCTAGAAACGACAAGGAGGACGTTGCGGGCTCGTCGGAGGGTGACTCGCTGGATGCCCTGGACGCGCTTGAGGCCGAGCCCTTCGAGAGCCTTCCTGGCCTTGCGCTCGGGGCGGGAGTGGAGCTCGACGGTGGCGCCGGCGGGGATTTCGGTCTCGTCAGCGATGTGGAGGTTCTCGATGGACATGGCGGTGTGTGCGGTGGGGGTTGTTTCAAAGACGGGCTAGCAACAGCGCTATAACCCACGGCGCGCGGTGGTGAAAAGGAGACAGTTTGGGGTGATGTGGCATTTGCGATTATGTAACACCACGTGGCTGCGTGGAGCTGCCCGATGATGACGCTGGGCGCCGACGGAGCGTGGCCGAGGAGTTCTGTCAGCGGCGGTCGGTCATCCGGTCGATGACCGATTATGAGCAGCGATAAATTCATCAGCAATCTTTTCTCTCTGTCTCTCTTTGACACCCCGCCCACCGCCATGTCCTTCTTCAAGTCAAGATCTGCCTCGGCGTCCACCGCCTCCCTCAAGCCAGAGTCCTTGGGCCCAAAGACCAGTGAGGTCTTCACCGTGCCCCCGCAAGAATCGAGCGTGAAGAAAAGGTGGGAGTATGATGATCATCAACTCGGCCTCGTACGTTCGTTTCTTTTGTCTCCGCCGGCAGCCGGTGTCAATCGCTGACTTGTCACCACAGATCGCGCAACTCAAAGAGGTCGGTCTGCCATACACAGATGAATCAATGAAGGCACTAATGCACTTTTTGGCAGTACACCAAAACTATCGCCCTCCCAGAGTCTGACGAGTACTACCCTTGGGAGCAGCGTTTCCTTTCTGATCCTGCTACCCATGCCCGATACATGCGCGCCGCTAAATGGAAGCTCCATGACGGCAAGCACAGGATCAGGGGAACGATGGAATGGAGGAGGGAGTATAAGCCAGAACTGATACAGCCCGATGATGTTGGTGTTGAGGCCGAGACTGGTAAGATGTAAGATTTGCTTCTCCTCTTTTTTGGGGCCCAATGAGGGGTGGACGGGGTTGGGTGCGAATTTTGGCTGACGCGACGTCTACGCGTAGTATCCTTACAGGCTTCGATATGGATGCCCGACCAATCCTCTACATGCGACCCGGTAGGGAAAACACCGAGACGAGCCCGAGGCAAATTAGGCATCTTATCTATCATCTGTACGTTTTTTTTATTCCCCTTCCACTCTTGGGGTTAGACAAACGTGTTTACTGACCGATATCGTAGTGAACGAGCAATCGACTTGATGCCTCCTGGTCAAGAACAAGTCGCCATCATCGTCGACGTAAGTCCAATCTCCTCTTCCTCCTCACTTCTCACCTTCTCTTTCTTTCCCCTGCTCCTTTCTCCTCCTTAGGGTCCCGCTGACACCTACACCATCACACGAACAGTACAAATCTGCTACATCCCAATCCAATCCTTCCATTGGTACAGCCCGCAAGGTGCTCCACATTCTCCAGAATCATTATGTTGAACGACTTGGGAGGGGTTTGGTCGTCAACATGCCGTATGTCGTTTTTCTTTGGTTACGCCTTGCAATCAAACGAAACAATGGCTGACTCTATATGATTCCTGAATAAAAACAGATGGTGGATCAACGCCTTTTTCTCCGGTATCTCCCCCTTCATGGACCCCATCACCCGCGACAAGATCCGATTCAACCCCCGTCTACTCGACCTCGTCCCCGCCGCCCACCTCGACTCAGAGTTCGGTGGGGACTATAATTTCACATATGATTATTCCGTTTACTGGAAGACGATTACCGAGTTTTGTCATATTGCTCCGAACGGGAGGCGGGTGCCTCCTCCGGGCAAGGAGGAGGAGGGGAAGGGGAGGGAAGGGTGGATCCCGCCTGCGGGGAATGGGATAAAAGCTGCGGTGGAGGGGTACGTGCCGAAAGAGGGGACCGTGAAGAGCGGAGAAATCGTCAAGGCTGGCGAAAAGAATGAAAAGTCAGAGAAGACGGGGAAGGGTGCTGCCGCTACAAGTGCAAATGGCGTCGCCGGTGCCGCTCCTACCGCTTCCTCCACCACCGCCCCCGCCCCACCAGAAAAAGAAATGGAATCCCTAGCCATCCAAACAGCCCCTGGCGAACCAATCGGCGGGTCCGTGTTTGATCATCCGCCTAGTGAGGGTGAAGTGCATGAGGCGAAGAAGAGTTTGAATGTTTCTGCGTAAGCCGGGAACTCGTTTTACACGAAAACATTATTGAAAACCATCCCGCTCTATAAATTATGGATTGTTTTATTACTTTAGATTTTTCTGAATTTGGTACAATACGGAAGAGTAACTAGCCGCTTTGTTTAGTATACAATAGTACTTCGCTCTGCATTGCTTTGCATTTCTTTTCGTCTTGGTAAACCAGCGCGTTGTCAGTTTCCGAGAGATGGGCGGAATGGCATGGTTTGTAGGGCAGGCCGGTTCGTGGGTGTCATAAGCTTACCGAAAGGAACCACCCGGCCCCTCCATCCGAAGCTCAAGACGTAAAGCTAATTACAAGTAAAACAAAGGGGAGTCTTAACCAGCCAACTAACCTCCAAAATGCGTATAAATGACTAAAGTAAAAAGACATTATGATAAGCATTTTGAGCACCTTTTAACCCACCTTCAAATGGAGTGTCCTTCAAGTTCTTCTATCCTTCCAAATAGTTCATAAGGTTGTTAAAATATACGCCCTCTTATAAAAATCAGTCATAGGCATATCGCCACTGAATAATCGCAATTAGGATATCAGCATATTGACCAGCAGGAAGAGTGTTGACCGATGATAGGTTAATGATCAAGGTATATGTATTCCTTGATGTCATGGCTACTCAGTAAAATATATGAAAAACGTCTTTATGCATTTATGCCAGCTGCTGCGACATTCGTTCCTCGTATCTAAATGCTACCAATCCCAATCTTCGTAGTGATGAATCGCCCAATGCTAATAAGCAATGTCCCCCCATCTGCCGAACAAACATTCCCAAGAAACCACAAGCTATTTCCCACGCAATGCAACGATACAACCATTTTCTTCTTTGTCTGAATCCATAAAACCCCCCATCATCCCCTATCCTTTTCCCTCTTTCTGCCAAAACTCCAAAACACCTTATGCTCAAGCAACAGGCTTGCAAATCTGTTCCTCTCCATGCCTGTGGCACCCCTCAGGACAAGGATAATCAAGGTTAAACTGCCAAGCGAGTCGCGGGTCGGTCTCATTGTTACCCACATGCCCGACGACTTGTGTGACCGGTCGACCGCCGCCGAAACCGGGTTGGACGACGGCAGCTTTACGGAGCCATTTGTTACGGACGGAGACGAGGTATTCGGTCCAACCCATGCTGACTAGATCGGGACTCGAAGTACCGTAGACGACTCGTTTGAAGCCAGCTGTATGAAGGCATTAATAAAACCAATTTCTCACTTTGGACCCGTTGGCCGGTAGATCTCAATGGTGGGAGAGTGGGGAATACGTACATTGAAGGATTGTGGAGCCGCACATGGGACAACTGGGCGGGGAATATTTAGCTCAGCGTAACATACAGATATGTCAAGTACGTTACGTACGGTTCGGCGGTGGTGTAAATCCAAGATTGAGGCCAGATTTCAGTAATCTGTAAGACTTGTCAGTCATACGACAAGCTTGTGAAGCGTGAGAATATCACCTGAGCAGGTGTCCAGCCAAGCTCTGTGTACTTCTTAACGCAGTTCTTGAAAGATTGTCGGTCAGCCCTGTGCTTGATAATTTAATAATCATAGAAGCTTACACGAATAGCATTAACTTCACCGTGTTCAGTAGGGTCTCCAATTTCAAGCTGTGAGTTGTATCCAGAACATAACAACTCGTTGTTAGAAGCGTTCACAATAACCTTTGCCCCTGCTAGTTAGCTCGGATAATTACATAAAGTCATCGCGGTTGACACTTACAGAGCCATAGGCGTTGAAATGACAGGGAGGCATCACCTCAATAGACTTGCGCATCCAGTGGAGGTCGACTTCGTACGGGACGTTGTCCGAATGAGTGGGGTTCGCTCCGGATTTGAGGGCGTAGAGCCCAGCCATGGCAGTGACGCTGGCACCGAGGATCGCCTGAATAAACATAGTCGAGGTTGCTGGTGGAAATTTACCGTGTACAAGCGTAGAAATGCAATGGAAGATATAATAATAGCCCGTTTCAAATATAAATAAAATTCGCGTCGCAACTTAGTTCTTGGACGGAATCAAATTTCGCTAACTTTGTATGGTGATATTTGAAACCCTTTTTGACGTCTTTTTTACTTGGGTCAATCTTAACTTGTTGTACTTTTAATTTATAAGATTGGTCTTAGCTAATTTTGGCCGTTTTCGACCGTTCTTAGTTAGCTGCCGATAATATATTAGTTAATTCCCCATACAAACCTTAAAAGTTAAAAACTAAGACCGATCCAGGTCTTAACTTTTATATTTGAAACAGGCTATTCTCACAGTTTGTAGAACGCCGCGTCAGGTCGTCGAGGGGCAAATTCGGCGGCCCCCGCGGACATTCACAACAACAGATCCTCGGACAGTTTCAAAAAAGGCCTTCCACGGCACATCTTAAGCCTAACGCATATTCGGCTGATGTTCAAGGGGATAAAGAATTCTAACCTATCGCATGCTCACCATTGCCTACGTATAAGCACTGAATGTATGTATATATACATCCAGTTATTGGAACCTTTACAGGAACTCTGAACTGCTTTTCATCTTGGACCAAGTAAACACATCATTCAAACATGTCCATCGCACCACCTGAATACGACGAAAAAGATATCGAAGCCCAAAGCTTTGTTTCCCCAACAGGCCGCCAACATAATCACGCCTCTGCAGGTGGTATTCTACAGGCTGAAGATGGTGTACCCCGAGGAAAGGGTATCTCTGCCCCTTTATGGAAAGCCATGGCCTGGTTTGATCGGGTAAATCTTCCCTTCTTATCCCTCAGAATACGGGTACATCTTTAACACAAATGGCAGTTTGGCGTTGAAGCAAGAGGTATTGAAAGAGTACCAGAAGATGATAGGCCTCATACCAGCTGGCAAGCAATATCCTTGGTTATCTTTAGATGACAGAAGCTGATGGCCAAACGCAGGTGGGATAACGGCACACTTTGGTTCTCTGTCAACTCTTGTGTCGGCACTTTCAGTGTAGGCTACTTGGGACATCTCTACTACGGTATGGGCCTTCGAGATGCCGCTCTCACTATTGTCTTCTTCAACTTGCTTTCCTGCGCTCCCGTCGCTTACATGTGCATTTTCGGTAAAGTATGTGACCTTTTTTCTTTACCCATCACGTACTCACCATGAGTCGCAAATTCATAGGAACTTGGACTTCGTCAGATGGTTCTTTCACGTTTTGCCCTTGGCTACTGGACCGGAATTATCCCCGTTATCTTCAACTTGATTGCTTGTTGTGGTTGGGCCAGTACGCGGATTTCTTATCTAAGCCACCAAAGCACTGACCTCGAGCCGTTCCGCATTACTAGCCATGAATACTATTGGTGGTATCTCTTGTTGGCGAGCAATCAGCACCACCCATCAAATACCTGTGATCGCTGCTGCTGTGATCCTTGCTTTCCTTGGTCTTATCGTTTCCTTCTGTGGATACAAGTTCATCCACCTTTATGAAAAGTTTGCTGGTTACCCTGTTCTGATGTACGTTTTCTCCCCAGCTTCCCTATTACTAGCTGATTTACGCTCGGCTACAGCGCTTTTCTGGTGTCAATGGGTACTTCTGCCAAGTACATGGATCTCCCAGGCGCGTGGGGTCCCAGCGGACCTGTAGGAGCCGCCGGTGTTCTCACATTTGGCTGTGCTATTGCCGGATACGCGTGGGTCGTCATCTCATCAATCATTACTGTCATTTGTACATGTAAGTGCTGACATATGATATAGTATTGGATGGGTCGGTTTCGCGGCCGACTTTACCGTCTCCATGCCCAAAGAGACGAGCACCAAAAAGCTTTTTTGGGTTACCTTCTGGGGCTTGGCGATTCCACTGATCTTCATTGAGCTTATGGGTGCTTTGGCAGTCACTACCTTTAATGCCCGACCTGACTGGGAAGAGATGTGTAAGCCCTCCTTCCGTTTCCAAATTCATCACTGCAGTCACTGATGGATGTGTATGGATAGTCAACGATGGTGCGGTTGGTGGTTTACTTGCCGGTCTTCTTCAGCCTTGTGGCGGCTTTGGTAAATTCTTGCTTGTCATCCTCGGTTTGTCAACTGTGGCTGTCAACACACCGTAAGTCGCCTTCGATCCTATCCTTCCTCTCTTCCAATAATATTTACCTCTATCCCGCTTTAGCAATGTTTATATTTTCACCAACACCTTCCACGCCCTCTCTCCTTACTGCCAAGCTATCCCCCGACCTTTCATCGCCCTCATTGTCAGCATCATCTACGCTGTTCTCGCTGCCGCCGGTGCAAACTCCTTCTCTGCCGTGCTTGAACACCTTCTTCTCTTCTTGGCTTACTGGCTCACCATGTACTTTGGCATCGTGGCGACTGAGCATCTGGTCTTTAGGAAGAACAGCTTTGACAATTATGTGCCAGATGATTACAGAAACTGGAGGATGTTGCCTTTGGGTGTCGCTGGATTCTTTGCCTTAGGTCTCGGATGGACAGGTGCTGCTCTTGGTAAGTCTTCACTTCGCAATTTTTTCCCTTTCTTTTGGAATGCACGCAGCACACACGGATGGCTAATTGAGGAACGGGCATGAACACTTCTTGGTTTATCGGCCCTATTGCCAAACAAATCGGAGGTGGTGGTGATGTGGGCTTCGAGCTGGCCTTTGGATTTGCAGTAACGACCTTCATTCCACTGCGATACTTTGAAAAGAAGTACTGGGGCCATTAGAGGGGTTTTTGGGACCTGATAAGTCTCATGATAAATGAGACTTTTGGGAGTTTGGTCATTATTTTTGATAGTTAGGTAAATTAAATGTTAGGGATCGTCTCCGTCGTTGTATAACGAGTAAGCTATCTATACAGGTATAACACGTATGGTACTGGAAAAACGAACCTAAGCGAGTATTTATCATCAAATCTCAGGTCCAGGTCCAGGTCCAGGCCAGGCTAGACTTGTAGTTGCAGTCTTGTTATGATTTTCAAAGAGCCAGTCATTACAGCGTAGATACGTACAGGGATGACGCTGTTGTGTTCGATCTGAATCATCTGATGATCAGGCACAAACAAAAAACGTAACAAGACCGTCTGTTGAGTAAGATAATAACAATTATACATTGTTAAAAACACGCATACTATTACTAAAGTCAATACACGCATACTATTACTAAACTCAATACACGCATACTAGTACTACACTCGTCATACTGGGACATACAACGATTCTTGAAATCAACCGCCTATGCAGCAATGTGCGCAACTTGCCTGTCCCAGACACGGTGGTGGGCGACCCCCTCCAAGAATTGCTTAGCAAACTTAATGGAATGGAGGGTTGGGTCACCAGGGGCGAAGACGACACCGTTTTCCACAACGACACTTGACTCAGTCTTGGTCTTCTCGCTGAAATCTCCAGGCAAGCAAGTGTTTACCATCCATTGGGTAGCATTGCCAAGTACGCCAATGGGTTTAAGGTGCATATAAGCCTCCCTTGCTGCATGAATAAGTCGGCCAATCTTGAGCTTCGCGATGAAGGAATCATCGGGACCGCCGACGAAGACAATAGCGTCAAAGAAGGTAGTGCGACAGCCTTCGAACGTGAATTCGGCGGTGAATGACTGACCATTTGAAGCCTTGATTGGACCAAGCGTAGGGCCAATCTGTACGACACGCAATCCGTCAGTTTATCCCCTCGTTATAGATGTTTGACGATGCAACTCACAAATTTCACCATACATCCATCCGCTTCAAAAGCAGCAAGCAAAGGTACAACTTGCGAGTAGGTGTACCCGGGCACGAGGTAAATACCAATCCTTCTCCCAGAAGCCGTGAAGACTTGGTGCTTGCCATTGATTTGCGACAGATATTCAGACTTCTTATTGTGGGTGGGTTTGGCCTCAGGCAAAGTAAGGTGAGGGAAGGTAGCGTGAACCGAAGTAGCAAGCCCGTGGTCGATTTCATTGAGGCTATTGATGACGTTTTGAATGACAATGTCTTCCGCGCAGTGTGACAACTCGAAGTTGTACGCGGCAATGATATGCTCCCTCTCCGTCTCGGACATTGAGTTCCAGAAAAGGGTTGCTTGCGAGTAGAATTCCTAAAAGAAACATTACTTAGCCATTCCATCATTGGCGCAGTCAAGATAAACTCACCTGGAACTTGGGCCCATTGAGCCGCTCTTTAACACCGGATATCTTCTCACGATAGCTTTGGAAGCCACCATTATTGGAAGACGTAAGTGGAAGGCTATCGTGCCTGTTGGGGTGGTAGGGTGTCCTGTTGGTCTTGCTGAACATACTCATTTGCCCATCACGGAAGTTCGTCATGACGGGGCAAATAGGTCTATTGATGGGGAGGTCGTGCCAGTTGGTGCCCAGACGTGAAATTTGAGTGTCAGCATAGGAGAAGTTCCTGCCAGCAAGAAGAGGATCGTCGGTAAAGTCCATGCCTGGAACGATGTGTTGTGTACAGAAGGCCACTTGCTCTACTTCAGCAAAGAAATCGACAGGGTTGCGAGTGAGCGTCAAAGTCCCAATCTTCTGAACAGGTACGAGTTCCTCAGGGATTATCTAAATGAGGGGTCAGCAAGTGCGACTGTGCGCTGCCCAGCCTAATGACTGACCTTGGTTGAGTCTAGAATGTCGAAGTCAAACTTGTGTTCATCTTCCTCTTTGATCAGTTGTACGCCCAATTCCCACTTGGGGTATGCTTTGGCTTCGATTGCGTCCCAGAGATCCCTTCGATGGAAGTCCGGGTCCTGTCCGGCAATCTTGAGGGCCTCATCCCACACTAGAGAATGAATGCCGAGATGAGGAATCCAATGGTACTTGACAAATGTGCTCTTGCCTTCCTCGTTGATAAGTCTGAAGGTATGAACACCGAAACCTTGCATCATACGATAGGATCGAGGAATAGCCCTGTCGGAGGTGACCCACTGCTGCATGTGAGTAGCTTGCTGATGAAGAGAGATAAAGTCCCAAGCGTTATCGTGTGCAGTTTGGGCTTGAGGCATCTCATTGTGAGGCTCGGGCTTAAGGGCGTGAATAACATCAGGGAATTTGATAGCATCCTGAGAAGATGTAAATAAACATACTCCTACGCAATCCATACAAGACTTACTTGGATGAAGAAGACTGGGATGTTGTTGCCCACTGTTAAAAGTGAATAAGCATGAGCAGTCATCCCAAGAACAAGCCAATACTTACCGAGATCCCAGTTACCTTCGTCGGTATAAAACCTAGTGGCAAAGCCACGGACATCCCTCACGGTGTCAGCGCTGCCTCGTGAACCAACGACCGTGCTGAACCTGACATATGCAGGGACGACCTTGCTGGTATCGGTCAAAACCTGTCTACGATCAGCTAACGTTCTGCGTCTCGGCTCTTTGGTTTACCTTTGCAGTAGTGATGCCGGTCAGAGGAGTATGCAATTTGAACTCTCCATGAGCTGCAGAGCCACGAGCGTGCACAACTCGCTCGGGAATGCGTTCATGATCAAAATGTTGGATCTTCTCTCGGTTATGGAAGTCTATATGTTGCCATGTTAGGCTTGGGGTCATTGGCAGGAAAACCATATCGTACCTTCAAGGAGAGTGGGTCCCCTGGCACCAGCTCGCAACGCAACATCAGTTTCCGGGACTTTCACTCCAAAGTAAGTCGTCAATGGAGTCTTGCTGGTCTGTTCGATGGTGTTCTCGGCCATTTGGCGATATTTAGCATCGCCAGTAACGGCAGTAACGGCTAAAGGGATCAGCCTTTGCTGTGCTAAAATGCATCTATTCCGCTTACCTTGATTCAGCATTTGTGCCATATTGACAGGCTTAGAATCGCGGTTGTTAAAAGATGTTGCAGGAAACAAATGGGAGGACACTTATTGGCTGCTTCTGCATTTTGTCGTTCTTATATATATATGGGAAAAGATGGGACACGCGTAGAGCAAGAAGTTAACTGCATCATACTTCATACTCTGAATTTATTCATCCCGCATAACGCGGCCGCACGGCCAACAAGCTCACCTTTTAAATTCAGACGTCAGAAGATGCCAGATACGTAGCTCATGATAGGCTGTAATTAGCTCTCGCCTGAATGTTCTTACGTCAATGACGGTCATTAGGTCCGCCTGGACCGCGCCGGGTGGAGCCAACCGTCAACGGTGCAGGATGCAAGTGAAAAATCACGGTACTTAAGTGATAAATAAATCAGTAAGCAGGCAACATCGCATCCGAGTGACATCAAACTCCACGTTCTCAGATCCCTCGCCAAGTCTGCTGATCCCATCCCCTTGCTTGGGATTTTGGAATCTAATTAACTAACCACGAGTTACTTTTATTATTTTACTAGTAGCTCTTCTTTTCCTGGAAATGGGGATGACGCCGATGGCCGTTATTTTTTTAAGTTATCTCGCAAGCTAAGCCTTACTTTTGTCTCCATAGATGCACAATTCTTTTCTGCCCTGTCGCCGGCGGTTTGTTTGGTTCATTAACTGAATGGAGGGTTGATTAGCGTCCCCATTTCAGAGCGGTTAAGCGCTGATCCATGGTCTCTTCCTTTACGCTGAGCTTTAAAATTCAGATCGTCTGTGCGAGCTGGAGTATCATGCGCACGCAATCACACTTTCATATGTAACGAGCCAGAGACTTCCCCTTTCCCAACTCAACTATCGCGGCAAGCGTAAATAGAAAGGCAGTCGGAAATGCATCGGACAAATGTAAAGCATAGCTCGATATATACCCCCTGACGGAATGTGGATGAGAGAGAGCTTCTGCGGGAAGAATCAGACCTATACATGCTGCTTTTCAATGAAAAGTAGTCATCGCCGGCCGGGTATGGTGAGCTTGGAGTGGATGATGAGGAAGCGGTGGAAAAGGCTGATTGGTCATTTTTCCAAAGCGTAACTGATGATAGAGATATAGATTTAAGGTAAATGAAAGGCAGTATGGATGGCTGTCTTTAATAAAGACTTCAACGCTTGGTCATCGGTCAAAGTGGGAATTGAGGACGAGATCATTTCCGGGATGACCTGAGCAATCGAGCAGCATTCTGAAAAAAGGTGAAGACCGTCAAATGATGTGCCGGTTGAGATTTATGTGTGGAGAGTTGTTCTGTACATTTTCAGCTTCCTCTGTCACCCAGCCTTATGCGGCGCCAGTCTAAATCTAAATCTAAATCTAGTTGTGGTCCGCAAACTCTATAAGCAATCGTAGTTTCCAGTTCCTCTCTATGGACGGACAAGAGCTTCGCAATGTCGTCTAATCTAATCTAAGGTCTGTTGCTCATCCATTATTAACATCGCAGGCGCAGAGCTCTCAGTTAGCTCTCTAGTTCACATAGGCTCATCTCGTGCACAATCTAACCATCTGCTGCGTAGACATTTCATTCCATGCCCGAACATAACGACATCACTTCCCTCCATTACTCATCCCTCCGAGCAATACCCAACGGTATTGTCATTCTTGAACCCCATACGTACTGGTACAGATGAAGGGGCAACGCCGAAATGATGTGCGAACCCGATGAGCGAACGTGATAGATCTATTGACTGCGGCTTAGAGGTATACAACTCGTAGAGGTATATAACTCGACACTTGGTCCAACACTGTCAACAGGCAAGTACTGGGGGAGTCCATTCGCATCACGACAATGCCTCAAGTCCCTCTAAAATTGGGTAGCAGGAATCATAATAAGAGCAGCACTCCTAATCGCTATAAAGGCAGGTCCACGCCTTTGATTATTTCAGTTGAGGCTGATGAAAGAGAAAGCTGAGGGTGAACTAAAGAGATGGAAGGAAAGAAATAGGGACGATTAGAGGTGGACAGGGACAAGAAAAGTAAAGATACCTTTGTGCCTCCAGAGATACAAAAGTATTCAGTAGCTGCAAGTCGAAAGGCGGTGTGGTACTATTACTTTGATAGGGTTAATTTTAGTCACTAACCATTTTATACGAAGATGGTAACCAAGGAAAATAGAGAATGATGAAACAGAAATTTGTACTATATAAATACGTAAAGAAGGACGATGCTCTCGTCATGTCTCTCGTTCAGGAACAGTCAATAACTCGGGGATCCGATGATCTCCATTTTTCGTCGCTCATCGGTGTACTCTCATGATGGCTCAAATGCGTGAGCAACTCGCTCAGCGGTCTAATTAACATCAGACAGAAACGCAAATTGAAGACACAATAATCCTCAGTTGCTACCAACACTGCATTCGTCGAAACAGTAACATATTGCCAAAGTGCACTCCGCTGGAAATACAGTTGTACCGAGTTCGACAGATTCACAACCGTAATGGACGCTCTCATCCCGTTCACGACTTCTGGTTCACTGGTTGACCTTGTTGACAGTTAGTCTTGAACTCCTTAGTATGATTCCCGCATCCCATCTGCATTTCGCAAGCGGGAGGCCCGTGGGATTGTCATGATCTCAAGCTGACCCTGTTTCCAGAGAAAGTCCTCGTTATCTTGCGAGACGGGAGGAAGTTGATAGGCTTGTTTAGGAGTTACGACCAATTTGGTACGTCATTCTTTTGCTTTGTTTTCTGTGACTATGGATTAATATAAGTCTCCGTATTGCCATCGTCATTCTTGGGCGGAATCTACTTGTATTTTGGCACCTTGGTCCAACATGCGAACGCAGCCAACTTCCTTCTTGAATCGTGTGTAGAGAGATTACACTACAAACTTGAATATGCAGACAAGGATATTGGAGTGTTGTTAGTGCGAGGAGAGAACGTTGTGGCTTTAGGAGAAATTGTTGGTCGCTCACTTCAAATCTGGGTTTAGCATAGAAGTGCTGATGTCAGGCATAGGATCTGATAGCGGAAGATATGGTACCTTTACAACAAGTAAATGTACAAGAAATCGAGGAAAAGATATCCGCTGAGAACGTATGTTGGCTTTATTTTCTGATAATAGCTGGAACTGCAGCGGAGACTGAGGCTGATTTGTGGGCAGAAACAACGAGAACGAGACCACGCTGTAAAAGAATCTGTGTTATCAAAGATGGGCTTTGTGAACGAGGGCAAGGAGGGCGATGCATACTAGCTGCGGTATGCGGATGACGAAGGATACTGGTCGATACTTGACTCTGCGCGTTATTATATGAGTCTATGGATGGTTTAGCTGATTTCGTTCTAGGAGATAGGCCAAAGGAGGGATCACCGATCCACCATCAGAAGTCCGGTCAACCATCGTGTTTCCTTCCTCTCTGACATTAGGCACTACGCGTCGCATCTCTAACTTTTGCCACTAGGAGGTGGAAGAACTGATTCACTTCTTTGGAAGGAGCAGTTCTGCTCTTTGCTGATTCGTCTCGCCCATCTTTTATTTACTTATACTTCAAGCGCACGCAGTAGCTTTGTTCATGTCATCGCGTCTTCCTCCTTCTTCAGCGCACTCCATCAAATTCGGACATGCCCAATCGACACCTCCTTCAAAGTCCAGTACTTTTGGCCAGGGACGCAATGACGGAGTGTTAGAATGGTTGGATTATGCGGAGTGTTCACTATGGTGGGTGAAAGATGTGGAAGTCGCACATCGTGAACATCGACTGATAATCATGATAGCCGGGATCCTTTGCTAAATGGAGCAGCTAAAGGCAAACACTACTGGATGACTTCTTGTGGCCATATTCTCTGCTCTTCTGATGAACATCAGCGCAAGTCTTTTGAGAAGATTGTCAAGATGCTCACACTAATTTAGATTAGACCAAGAAGGCATATGTACAGCATGCAACAAGCAAATGGAACTCTTTCTTATCCAGGAAGGATCAGTGAGCGCAGTTCTATTGCTTTTCAAAGGTTCTGACGTTGCTGGTAGTTACCACCAGGGCATGAAATATGGTTTCAAAATGGCGCGTCGCTCCTAACTGGCGCAATGGAGGAAATGAAGACGGCCATGAAGAAGAATACCTCAGCGCTCAGGGTCATGGGCGTGAGTAGACCTTTGCTTGAGACGTTTAATAGCTGACAATAGACTGCTAGTTTCAATACAGGGAGATGAAGCGATCAATACAACATTACAGAGATGCTATGAAGGAGAAAGATGTATATGATCCAAACGGTGTAGTGTTGCTCTACTGACAGAACCCTGCCAGGCTCGAATTACTAGTGTACAGCGAGAGCAGGAGGCATTAATGTCGTAGGTGTAGCTTCGACCTAACTCATATCGCTTAACTTACATATTTGCTAGGGAAAACCACGAACTCCACGAACGTGTCGCTGAGCTCCAGTCCCAACTCCGGAACTTCCAACGATCTCAGCCTGCCATCGTACCCCAAATCACACCTCAATCTCAATATTCGCTCAATTCGAACATCCGCCAAGCTGAACCCACCCATTATGACCAGCCGCAACCAAATACACAGAAAGAATACATACCTCCACCGCCAGCGTTACCAACCGTGCACGAGGAAGAACAGCAGCCAACAGTAGGTTTTGGGTATAGGATGGGTAATGGGGATGTTGAGGGGTCAAATAAGAGAAGAAGGATTGATATATTAGAACAACAACCTCGACGGTACGTACATCTGTCTTAATCAGTGGGGAAGCAAAATGGTCAAAACAGTTGACATGTAAATCCAGATTCATCCCGCCGACCCCTGCGTCAGGTGCTTTTGAAGGATCTCAACATCTCCGACATCCTCAGCCCTCACACAATTTCCAGACTAACCGTCCTATGTCTCGTGCGTTCAGCTCTATAGCACCTATGGCTATTCCACGAATGGGAGCTCCAACACAAGTACCTTTGCAGGGCCCTGGAGGAAGACCGAAGAGTACTATAGGACATATGGGAGGTGAGAGGCGTGCAGATGACGGGGATGATATTAAATCACGCCTAGAGTAAGTTTCTGCGACGGAGCAGTGAAAAGAGGATTTGCATTGACGGAACACTGTGATTGCTTTGCTTTACAGAACGTACAGATATGACCCAGCGAACCCTTCGCCGAATCGCCGCGCACCCCAAGAAAGATCTGGAACAACGTTACCTAATCAACACGAACGAAGGTTCAACACCCAATCGCTGCAGACGCAACGACTGCAAATGTCTGTCCCTCAGCGACCGCAATCGAGTTTTGTTCAGAGGCTAAAGATGTCAAACTCTTCTTTCGGTATGTCAAATTGTGTCGAACTTAACAACAAGTTTTGAGGTTGGAGCTCACTCGAGATTGATATAGTGAACCGCCCTGGATCAGCCAGACCTACCCCTCTGCAACAGCACATGAGTGCACCGTCGATGAATTCCAGTCAATCCATGGTGATAGGGACTGGGATGGGGGGGGTGCAAGACAGTGCAAGCGTAAGGATGAGGGAGGGTGTACTGCAAGGTGGAGCGAGGATGACGCTGACTCATGGTGTGGGGCAGAGAGGTTCCGGTAATCGATTTTAATATGTGGAGATAGTTTATATACGATCAACAAATGGAGAGATGGATTAGGACGTACTATAGGTGTAAATGTGCGGAATATCACACTTACATTTTATTCAACAAAGATTAATTAGTCGCAGATCCGGCTTTTCTTATCGTTCATCGTCGTAGAATGCTCATTTAAATGGATAATTATGATGATTGTTATATTGCGTCGGCTGAAGGAGGTTTTGTCAGAACGTTAAAGATTAGCTTATAAACATTTTTTGAGTTAGGGGGGTTGTCGCTGATTCTGCCACAGTATTGGTCAAGAGCTTAATAAAAAAAAGAGAGAGAGATTGTTCGGAAAAGTTGCCTGCAGCGAAGACTACTAATCACGGTAGAAACATGATGGCCATCGCAACTATTACTCAAAGATTGAAAAATATCCAGCTGTTCTTTCGCATAACTCTTACAACTACAACACCAGCACCAGGGCCAATTACAGTATAGATCCGACTACGACCCACCTACTTCAATAAGATTAAAACATGATGCGATTTTTGTACAACAACAGCAGCTCTCAATTCTGCGAATACTCCAGCACCTGCCCTTCCAAAAGCTTCTGCATTCCGTTCAATTTATCCACCATTCCCTTCAGCTTTTCCGGCACCGACTCTCTGAATTTGGGGTCGAGGGTATACGTCAGATCGTGCTGTAGGATGTTTCGAGCTCGAGAGGTATCGCCAGGTGGGGGGCAGCCATAGCAACCGTGGAGAGTTCGTCGCTTTGTGGCGGGATCATAGCTTCCTATGTGGACTATAATTTAGGTATTAGCTCGGTTCTGGAAAGAAGGACATGTTGTGTTGTGAGTCGGGGAAATCAGCAACGACGTACGTATGTTGTTGTTGTAGAACACCGTTTCACCGGCCTTGAGCTTTACCTTGATACCACCTGGCATCTCTCCGTCTCCCAACAGTGCCTTCTTTTCATCGGGAGCGCTTACTCTGAGATGAGATTTA
The DNA here is from genome assembly GCF_000091045.1 of Cryptococcus deneoformans JEC21. Classification (NCBI taxonomy): domain Eukaryota; kingdom Fungi; phylum Basidiomycota; class Tremellomycetes; order Tremellales; family Cryptococcaceae; genus Cryptococcus; species Cryptococcus deneoformans. The sequence continues at coordinate 761,253 of NC_006681.1, forward strand.
GGTACGACAGAGAGACACTCGTCGTCGTATAGAGCAGCATTCCATTGGATGCCGTGATAGTCTTTCTGCAAAGCGGCGATTTCCTCTTGGGGTGTGGCCGTGGGCTTGACGTCGTCTCGATGCCATACAAGGGCATAGGCTGCGTTCGTGGGGTTGACGAGGAGGTTAAACAGCTCTGCGATGGATGATTTAGCCTTCTGAAGGCGTCGTTGTGACCGAAAGTTGGACCAAGTGTGCTCACCGAACTGCATATCCTCCTGCTCACAACCCATCAAAGCTCTTGATACCTCCAACATCCCTTCACTCCCATACCATTCGGCAAACACCTTCTGTCCCAAGTCCGGATGCATCACACTCTGTACACCCCAGATATCCTCTTTATCTTTTGCGTCCCAAGGCGGAAACGGTTTTCCTACAACGCGGACGTTGTCCCATTTGCCGGAACGGGATAGATCGACAACGTGGTCTGCAGATTCACGGAGAAGGGGGAAGAGATCATCAGGAATGAGGGAAGGGACGATCACATAACCATAGGTGTGGTAGTGTTCACGAAAAGAGGAGAGTTCGTCAGGGTTGAACCGTGACATGATAATGGACTAGGTTGGTCTTGGTATTATAGAGGTGAAGGAGGTAAGGAGTCGTAATGTAAGGAGATAACATCGATTTTTATAGCATATTGAATTAACCAGGCGAAACATATGACATTGGGCGAACGAACGAGACGACAACAAGAAATCCATCGGGAAAAACGCCGATTCAGAGCGAGCGAGCAGGTGTGCCCACCATTTGGCCAACCCCCTATATCAACTTTACGTTCTCGCAACCGGAAGAGATTACCCGCGCTTTTGCAAACAGCAGAAGCTCATAACCCAAAAGCAGCTCAAGTATGTAAAAAAGACTAATCAGACCTAAAGGATAGAGTTATTCAATCACAAACTCAATTGGCAGGACATGTCGAACGATAGCGAGTGACGATGAACGAAGGCGCCTATGCACGATGAAAATGCAATGATAATGACATACAAATAAATGGTACACTATCTAATTATCCTTGACCTGTTTTACTTCTTAATTTAGTGCTGACCGACGTCGCTATGCCCCAGCCTTAAATCCCTCCAGCAACCAACCAGCCCATGAACAACACAACGTCTACTCGTCCTTCATGCCCAACCGCCTCTTCTCCTCTGCTAACGCTTCTTCTCGTGCTCTTAATTCTGCCTTGGCCAGCGCTGACGCTTGCTGTTTTGATGGGTGGTGGTAAAGCACTGCGCGAACCGATCAGCGACCGCCATCCTAACTGACAAAACCGTGAGACGCTTTTGACAAATACTTACCGACAATATATCTTTCCATCAAGTGGAAACCATTCAGTTGGTTGACAGCCTCCTTAGCATCATCCGGACTCTCAAACACTACGTATGCTGTCCCCTTGGTCTTGAGATTTGCGTCTGTACCGAGACGTATTTGCCGGATGGGTCCGTACTTGCCAAAGAGATCGTACAAGTCGGCGCCAGTGATGTTAAAGTTGCTGAAGATGAATCAGAATCGATACAAAGATATATTCGCAAGATGCTTACAGGTTCTTCACGCTAAATGTTTGTCAGCAATGGTAGCATGAATATAAAACAAAAGTGACTAACAAAAGAGCTCGTTGGGCTAAAGAGTCGTTTGGTCGTTGCATTTTGGAAGAGACGATCTAACGTTGTCAATTGTCTTGTTCACTGAAAGTGCTTGTGGTCGATTATCTGGGCTCGCTGCACGTAAGCCTTGTTTCTAGATCTATGTTTGTGATTATATATATATGCAGCGCAGATAGTTGCCTTTCTACATCTCTCGAACGCTTGAGGACACTGGAAGCTCGAATACAGGGAGAAACTCGACAAAATCGCGTTTCAAATAATATTCTTCAGGCAGACCACCGCCGGCTTTCAACAATTCAATTTTAACGTATTTCCATATCAAAAAAAAATCCAAAATGGCCTCCGTTGTCACCCTCCCCATCACCCTCACCGCCACACCCGCGGGTTACTCCAAGCCTTCCCCTTCCAAGGCTTCTGCCCCCAAGCAGCTCCCCATCTACCCCGCTGGGCCCTCCTTCATCTCCGCCGCTCGTCGACAGATCCTTCAACGATCTTTTGCAGACGACGACAAGGCCATTCTCGAGGCTCGTGAGCGTGAGGCCGAGGAGAAGGCCAACGCTTCTGGCGATGGTACCCAGTACCCCGGTTTGGGCGAAGAGGAAGAGTCTCAGACTGTCTTGTCTTCCGACCCCAAGGAATGGAAGAAGCAGGACCACTATGCCATCCTCGGTTTGGGACACTTGAGGTACACTGCCACTGACGACCAGATCAAGGTTGCTCGTAAGTGACTGTCTCACGTACTGATTTTGGACGTTGCTAAAGGAAATTAGACCGAAGAAAGGTCCTCCGACACCACCCCGACAAGAAGGCCAGCCAGACTGGTCACGGTACCAACGACGACTCTTTCTTCAAATGTATCCAGAAAGGTGTGTAGCTCTAACCTTCATCTTGCTTCTACGCTAACTTTAATCAGCCCATGAGACCCTTACCAACCCCGAGCGTCGACGTCAGTTCGACTCTATCGACTGGAACATCAACGACGAAGTTCCCGACTTCAAGAAGCTTTCTCCCGAAGAGTTCTGTGCCCAGGCCAATGCCCTCTTTGCTCGTGAAGGCCGTTTCTCCAAAGTCCAGCCCGTTCCCGAGTTTGGTGACCTCAACTCCTCCAAAAAGGACGTCGAGGGCTTCTATGACTTCTTCTACAACTTCGACTCTTGGAGAAGTTTCGAGTGGCACGACAAGGAGGTCAACGAGGGTTCCGACTCTCGTGACGACAAGCGATTCACTGAGAAGAAGAACAAGTCTGAGCGAACCCGACGTAAGAAGGAGGACAACACCCGTCTCCGTGAGCTTGTTGACTCTGTCCTTGCTCTTGACCCCCGTATCAAGAGGATCAAGGCCGAGGAGAAGGCTGCCCGTGAAGCTAAGAAGAAGGGTGGTGCCGTTGGTGCCCCTAAGCAGTTGAGCGCTGCCGAGAAGAAGAAGCTCGAGGAGCAGAAGAAGAAGGAGGAAGAGGAGAAGAAGGTCGCTGAGAAAAAGGCCAACGAGGCTAGCAAGGCTGACAGGGAGGCGGCCAAGAAGGCCAAGGAGGCTGCCAGGAAGAACCTCAAGAAGTGGAAGAAGGTGTGTAATCTTACCCGTTTCTGTCCATCTTGCTAATTGTGCCGCAGGCCATCTCCACTGTCGTTGCCTCTTCCAACTACTTCCAAGCCGAAGGCACTGCCGCCTCTGCCCAGGTTATCGAGAAGCAGCTCGGTGAGCTCGATGCTCTCGTTGAGCTTCTCGAGCCCGAGCAGGTCAAGGACCTCAAGGAGAAGATTGAGAAGGCTGGCAACGGCGCCCCTGCCAAGGCTGCTTTGCAGGAGAAGGTTGCCGCTTTGGGAGAGAAGGGTGCTGGCAAGTTCACCGAGTTCGCTTAGATTTTAGAAAGGCGAGTAGAATGGTAAAGCGGATGTAGATTTCTCTGCTTTCGGCTTCATTTTGCTTCTTTTGGCGATTGTTTCTTTTGACGGCTGTTTGGACCTTTCGGCAAGTCTCGCAATCAGACAAATAGTACAAGACGTGTGTATGGCGGAATAATATCAAATCGTTAAAGTTGTGATCGCAGCGGAGGAGTGTTAACAAAAGAAATATTGCATCAAAGGATTGGCAAACCTTCATCGAGATCTGGGGAACGAATTGACGATGAGCAGTAATGTCTCCCCTATCACTTCAGTTGATCATTTTGGCGAAGGATTAACGGCAACTGTCTTGACTGTAAACTACTCTTAGTATCCACTGACTGATCGACTTATCAACTTCGACCTCTTATCGGCAAGCAGCAGGGAGGCGCGACACCGACTTTAGTGATTCACATGAGCAACGATCGATCATAATAACTCCGCCAAGAAAGGAACGTTCCCAGGCAAGCTTGATAGGGCTTTCTGATGTTTGTCCCATATAAGCAGGTATATAGTTCTTAATCTCTACGGCCTCAACCACGCGGACCACCATTCTTTTTCGATAGTAACACAACGCAGTCAGGGTGGCAAAAATGAGCGAGAAAGGATCTTTAAAACGTACCGTACTGACCACGCAGAGTGTGGATGAGCATGGTAACAAGGTGCAAGAGTGTTACGTCTATCCTTCTAACGTACGTCTAACCATCCTAGGCTTGTGAATCATTCATGGGAGTGGAGGATAATTATACTAACGAGCCTATGGGGTAGACTGACGAAACCTCTCCCACCCATTCATCTTCTAAATGTCAATGGACGTTCCCAGAACTACGTCGCGCGAGAGGCACAAAGAATATGACCGTTATTTGCGGAGCATCATTTGATTCTCGGTTACCTGCCGCGTCAAGAGAGATCTGCACATGCGACGAGTTACTTGGATACCCTCCCACATCTCCCGCGAACACCACGTTGGGCCCTTATTCGAAAGCCCCAAAATCTGCTGATACTAAGGCATTGACAGGGAGAAAGTGGCAGCCAAGCGATCTTTGTGGACAACATCGATGTGCGGGGTGCAGGTTGACGTTGGATGAGGTGGGGGTCGTTGTTGATGATTCCAGAAAGGGGCTGGAGGAATGGGGTGTTGTTTTTGCAAGGAAAGATGAGGAAGATGAGTAGCTTAAGATGATTTGGGCTGGTTTGGAATTTAGGTTTTGTCATGTTACTACAGCTCTCAACGAATGTGGCTTGGACTTCCTGGATTCTGCGCTTGCTTGATGGGCTGCCCTTTAGGCATTAACGCCAGAATGTTGTCTTCCTTCGAAATCCTCGATTATGTGACAGGCGGAATTCAATAAATGCCTCTGACAATCTCTCTCGACGAAGGTCACCCATTAACAGACCTTCCTTTTTACGACCCCTTCTTCTTTCATCTCCCGCCTTCTCTTCATCTAATTCTGATTTGCCGTCTTACTCGACGAAGGCAAATAATAAAGAAAATAACTTCGTTTATACATGTACTGCATCCTCTACAGTAAAAGGACCATGCGCTCAGAGTCGATACCTACTACTGCTGGCGACAGCAAGGCATCCTTCATACCCATACTTAATCCATTTATGAGCAATCTTTGCTGCTGGAATCGCTCTCCGATCATGGGTTCAACCTCTAGGATACAGTAGCAATGATGATGAAGGCAAATTCTCCATGATAGTTTGGATGGATGGAAAATTGCGTTAAAGGAATACGTGCAGTGCGCGTTCTAATTGCTTACGCTCACCATCTGATGCCTGTCATCACTTGTACTCGTATTACTTACGATTCTGAGTTTATAGATAACAGCAGCAACCCACTGAGGAGGAATATTCCGACTATCCTTCCCTCTGGGCTGGGGCAGCGAACAGGTGGCTCTGCAGGCGTGAATCAGGCCTCAGAAAACTGTAATGACAAAAAAATTGTGGGAAGTCGTGTGAGAGCATCAGGCCTAGGAGAAGCCAAGGAAGGCTGGTTGTATGTGTCTTCTGAGAATGTAAAGTTAATAAAGCATCCGGACTCTTCCAATGGGACACTATCATAGTATGGAAGAATATCAAGTGTGTATGATGACTGATGGATTAGTAGGAGGCTGAGGAATGATGGAATACGTAGTAACCACTGCACTCAGACGCCAGTTCGGGATCTCGCGCAGCCGGAAAACTGGTAATTTGGTGCCGAGGTCCGGATTCTGGTTGTCCCGATCTATGTTTGTTCCTTTGCGATTTTGCCACTCATACGCGTTGACTCGAAACGGAGGACCCCACCCAACCTTAGCCTCCTTTCCGGTTTTCGGCTTCTTTTCACGTTACATCCGCCTCCGCAGAAGGCGATCTTGTCTTGCTCCATATCCACCTTCCGCTCATCGTCCATCCTATCTACTTCTTATTTTATCTAGTCATCCATCATGATTTTGAGGTAATGAGCGACCTAGAACGATTGCCTTCCCGACTGCCCTCACGATGATCGTCCGGTTAGGAACCAAATACCAACCTCGACAACCTCAATAACTCGTTATTCACCACAAACTTGCAGAATGATTTCCACAGCGGCAGTCAATACACCTGGAGCCAGCATGAACCACTCCCCGGCGGTGCTTCCAACTGATATCCCCCGTCGACCATCGCCGTGGCACGACATTGCACATTCTCTTTCCACTACCTCCTTGCCTCCCACCTCTCGTTGCGACTCTACCACATCATTGCCTACCCCTCCATCCTCTGATCCGTCTACGCCACCCAGCCAAACCCCCGTACTTTCCGCCTCACAGGCTTTCAAAGAATGGGAGGAGCGTCTCTCTCAACCTGATTCCGACGCTACCCGCCACCAGCTAGTCCATCCCAAACGGTCGCCTACTCCCAAGCTGGCAGCAGAACGGGATAAGATGGGGTTCATTGAGTACAAGCTCAAGCTGATTAACCCCACCACTGAAAGATTTGAGAGGCTTGTTACCCAGATGATGTGGAGGTTAAAGCAAGGGAAGAACGAGGCGATTTATGAGCTTGGGCTGGCAGGTGGGCGTCAACTCATTGCAACATATATGATACTCAACTGATCGTTGACATAGATGATGGAACCGTCGTCGGATTGACTCGAGCCGAAATGGACGCTTCGCTCCGGACTCTTGAGCTTATGGCTTCAGAAGTAGGAGCTACGGTCATCGTATTGAAGGAAATCGTCTTAAACGGACTTGCTTCACAGCAGCCAACCGCCTCGATTGAAACCATAACAGCCCTTCCACCTTCTGATGTTTTGAGTCATTCCAAACTCCTTACCAATGGGTGGACTGCGAAGCGACCCGATCTGGATGAGGACGGTCAACCGAGAAGAGGGAACGGTATACCGGACTCACATGGAAAGGGAAGGAGAAGCAAGAGGGAGAAGAAGAAGAAAAAGGAGACGAGGTCGCAAATGGAGTTGAAGCAAAAATCTGAGGGAGATGGCGAGATTGTAGATTCTACAAGGGATTGCTCTATGTCAAGTGCTGCCAGTCTCAGCACCGATACCGACTCCTCATTTCAGTTCGACAATGACGAATCACCCCCCAATGATTTACATCAGCACCAGTCTATTCTCTCCCCCGCACTTTTTCCTCGCAAGATAATCAATCCTGTTAGTCCCAAATCCGATAAGAAGCGTCGCAAATCGGCGGCGAAACAGGAGCAGAGACGTCTAGATTTATTAAGAGGGGATGGCACAAACCCAATGTGGGCCGAGATAACCAGCCAATCCTCAAAATTCCCGGTTGAATCACCCAAAGTTAACCTTCCGCACCAGCCAGCGAGACCATCTTCGTTACGGCTTGCTACCCCTGCAGAGTGCCCAGACAATTCGTTCGTCGATGATCTCCTGCATGTGCCCCTTGACTCTTTATCTCTCTCCTTCGCAGATGTGCGCACGGTATCCGGCACTAGCCCTAGGCAATCTCACTATCCACGTTTTCATCCCCATTCCACACAGTTATCAATTCCAAGCCCGATTCGACCTCTGTCCCCTGTCTCAGACCACTCGGTAGCTGCCACCACAAAGACAGGAACCGAGACAGAGATTGTTCTCCCACTGGACGATGCTGCTCTGACAACAAACAAGATTCTTCCTCCTCCACCTGGAGAGGAGCTCATCTGCGTAGAGGCGTTAGTGGTCCGGAAAGTACAGCATGATCATGATAGAGAGGATGAAGATGATGAAGCGGAGGAGGAGGAAATGAATGATTGGGGATATGGAGGAGAGGAGGATGTTTGGGGTTTTGGAGCGGAAGAAGATTAAACTAACTAAGCAACTGTATCGATAAGCGAATTATAAGAAAAGGCATGGTCATGCTGTCAAAAAAAGGCGTATATGCATTGCAAGTACATAGTGAAGGGCGCTGGGATAACTCACAATAAAAGACAGGTAGTGACCATTACTGCATATTACAAGGGCTTTTACAAATCTAAACTCTATTCTGTTAAAGGTGGCTATCAAACATAAATAACTTGAGTCGCTCACACAAAGCAATGTGGTCGACACCGAAAAATGTGCCAAATGGCCCTTGATCAAGTTCATCAAGAGCTTCCATGCATTTCCTCCTAAAATGAGCTCGAAGCTGTATTTGTTGAGGTTATCATCAATCCTAGAAGGCTTGAAAGACACCGGGATGGGAATGAATCTATGAGGGTAGGGTCGTTAAGGAAAAATAGGCTGTAGCACAATAAAACGAGAACTTACCCCTTCTGCAGATAGTGATACAGTCATGATGGGTAGACCCGAGCACAGAAGGAAATGTGTGGACGCTAGGCAGAAATGATATCATCGTTCCTTTTTACGTTCAGTCCATAATCAAAGATAGACTGAGATCGCCCGTCAGTCGTCTTTTCTGAACCATTATAGCGGTCAACGGAAACTAATTGCAGGCTGGCACATTATTCAAACGGGGGCTGACAGCCTTGCTCCATGTGTGAATGTTACTTTCAAAATTATCAATTAGGAACGCAATGCTTAATCAAGTATAATCACTCACCTTCGCTTCGAGGGCATGAGAAGAAGACTGATAATCAACAACTTGTTGAAATCGGAAGAGCGAAAATAAAAGGAAGTAACAAGATGACCGGTAGCCAATGGAGAATGTTTACGCAGTCTGGCGGCGCGGTTTAGCTTTTCGAAAAAGATCCGTACGTATCATCTGCTTTAATAGAATGATTTGGACGCCCCAAAGGCTCCTACTTACTGGCTGCATTTCATGCTTACACCGTTCGTCCGAACGCACAGAGGAAGATGAATGATCAGAGATGAACAACAACCTGTTGAGAGGTGAACAACAACCTGTTGAGAGGTGAACAACAACCAGCTGAGAGGTGAGAACTGAGTGATGAGAAAAAAGGTTTCCATCATGTACAGAACCTAACTGTAGCTATACAGTGCATCCTAATCATGGCAGTAGTTGTGTCGGGTCATCTTGCCCAGAATTATGTCTATAATCGCGCTAGATACGATAAAATGAAAAGTTAGGGAAAAAAAGATTAGGCGTGGAAGAAATATCAGTCCCTCATGTGCCGAGAGAGTAGATGATGTATACCTGAACGCCGTCCGTTAGTTTACTAGCCAATAGCATGGGGAAGATCTCAAAGACTCACAACCCAGGCAGTGATAATCAGGCCGATCAATTCGAAACCAACGATGGCAGCCGTCATCTTGCTGACTCTCCAACCTTCGTAATCCAAGTTGTTCTCCTTGACTTCCTTCAGCTTCGCGAGACGATTCTCTTCGGTCATACGGAGAGACCCTGCAAGCCACCTGCGATCAAGATAATAGTATGTAGGACCGAGAAGGACTTGCACCCCCTTAATGGCGATGATGAAGTAGATGACGTTGTTGTAGGAGCCGTTGCTAGATCGGTCTTGCTTCAAAGGAAGTTAGTAATAGAGTTTTGTTTGGAGAAAGGGTACTAACGATAGCACCAGCGGCAACGTCAAGGACGATAGAATTGCCGTTTGCAAATGCCTTCCAGATACCAAGAGCGGTACCCAACAATGAATCATCCCCCACTAAGATGGGAATTGAAGCGATAAAAGTGATGGCGTTAGTAGACAGAGCGAATGAGGAGATGAGGATAGGGCAGAGAGGGTGGACGGTGGTAAGACCGATGAGGGCAAAGACAATGATGTAAAGAGCGCCAGTGAAAGAGACTGACATCAAACGGTCAATCAGGACGTCTATCACAAAGTGAAACGAACTTACCGAAAGGCATTCTCCATCCAATTTTATCAAAAAAGAAACCGGTCAATGGGGTCAAAAAGACTGAAGTGAAATAGTCAGAATCACGTTTACAGCGTAAGAGGCCTTAGAAATAAAACATACTAGGAATAACAGACTGGAGAGAACTGTTATAGCCAGCAGCGAGCGTGCTAGTACCTCGGGTAACAGTCTGGATGTCGGCCAAGTTGGAAGTGTAAACGGAAACGGCGGCATTCTGGAAGAGTTCTGTCATGTCACACGTTTATCAATATTTCCGCCGATATTGCAAATGAAGGCTACTTACGAGAACCACAGAAAATCCAGAAGAACTTGGGCAACCTACGAAGTGTCCCAAACTGGAACTTTCGCTTATCCCAACCTTCCTTCACCCTTGCATCCTTCCCAAGAAGAGGCCTATACTTCTTTGGTACGGCCCGCTCATACCACCAGTAAAGCATCACCACAGCCATGTTCACCGCACAAACGATAGCAGGGATCCATAGAGCCCAACCCCACCATCCATTGATGGTTGACATGGGTACGGCCGTGTTTTTGGCAATGACCGAGGTGATTCGGTTCCAGGCAATGTCGACAGCGAATACGAGACCAAGGGATGTACCGCGGAACCAGTGGGAGTAAAGCTTGTTTTGGGTAGACTCGATGACTGCATGAACAGGTTAGTAAATGGTTGTGGAAGAGGACAGATGGAAACAACGTACCGGTAGAACCGAAACCCATGAGAATTAAGCCGCCGATAAGCATGCCGTAATTTTCGGCGTTAGATGCCTTAATGCGAGCCAAGATCAGCACTCGCTGTATAATACGAAGCATATGCCTATGAGAATCTCACATACAGCGGCAGCAATGATGGCACCAACTAGAACGAAAATACTGGATATGATAGCAGCACTATGAGGCCAAGCTAGTCAGCATGTGGGACAGGTTCAACTGACATCACTGAAACTTACTATGTCGCCCCCCAGTAGTCCATACCGATACCACCGATGATCGGAAGGATGGTGTTAACCAAACTAGACGCACTAGAGATAGTACCGTACTGAGCATCTGAGAATCGTATTAGGCACAGTCGATCATTGTTAGATGACAGACGTAGAAAAGTTACTCACTGTTGATGTTGAGCTTCTCCTTGAATGTCGATTTCAAAGGACTAGCCACTGATTGCATGTAGCTTGAGCCAGTAGCGAAGAATAGAATCATTGAGAACGCAATCAGTCGATATGCCAAAGGGATAACAGTTTCGAGTTCTTCTCCTGCTCGCGGGCCATTCTCCTCGTTCTTGCGATCCATGTTGGAGCCAACTGCCGCGAGCTCGGGTAATTGGCCAGAGATAGTGTCGTACTGGCTAGCCGCTAGGTCCTCTTTGCCTTCAATAGCGTCAGAGTTGGAGGAAGAGGAAGGTGCCTTTTCGGCGACATGCTCTATGACCTCCGGCGAATGATGGTTGGTCACCATGATGGATAGCGTAAATCAATGGGGAGAAACCATAATACAAGCATCTGGCCCGCTGCTTTTATACGGCCAGTCAATCCTTGGAATCCGACATGAAGCGAGCGGACTAGATTATGAAAAGTTGACTCTCGAAAAAATGAGCTGCGGACGCTTTGCATGAAAAATGGAAAAGCTAGGCAAGAGCAGTAGAAAGGGGAAGACGAAGAGAAAGCGACAAATTTTGAAGATAGCCAAGCCTTACGAAGATCAGAAAACCCGAGATCCGAAAATCTCTTCGATTATCTGATATAGGACTTATTTATTTCGGTCATAGATCTGTTCGGCCATTATTTAGTTACGTATAACGGTTTCATCCTTACGTTCTTTTTTGTTCCCGTTTCCTGATTTTTCGTCCGTTTACGCGAACTTGGATTTGTACATCGTGCGCGAACCTGAATTATGAACGGGATCGTCACCAGGCACAGTCGAAAGTGGACAGAGGACAGAGGGTGGACAGCTTTCCCTAGTCTCCCTCCCATACTAAATTTCATATGCCATCTCATCATGCAGCCTCAAGTTAAGCTTAAAACTTCTAGCGATCGGCCGATCGGTTCACGCCGCAGCGCCCCTCCATCTTCTCCGACTACGTACGTACCTGCTTATCACCACTTGTTATTGCCACCGCAGTCACAATGGGTGACATGACTTTCGAAGCATGCGAATCGCTGTTCATCACCTCCAAAAGATTACTCCTTCCTAGGATAACAACTCGTTTTCACCATTCCCCTTCAAATGTAAGCGACCAGTCCTAGAAGGTCTGTTACGCATATTGCAGGGTGTGGCTGCGATAGCCCTGTTCGGTAAACTCTTTCAGGATGGCTTCCGTCGCGACATTGATGATCTTGCCGACAGCGGAGGACCTGTTGTATAGTATAGCTCCGATTGCCATAATCGGCAAGCCAGTTTACAGAAAATCAGCCTCCCATTGGTTCCCGTATGCTTTGTCTACATAATGCGGCGTTGTACTGCAAGAGAGCCAGATACAAGTTGTTGAGGGGTCTTGTTGCCCTTTGCTGATGATGCTGTCATGTTAGAGAAGAGAAGATAGGATCTTGCTGTTAGGCCCGGTCTATCCCAAAGGCGTGCCGCAGAGGGTGTCAGGAGGAAATGTAGTTATGGTCGACTTATACATGCAAAAAGATGATGTGAAGTAGTGGAAAAGTTGATATATGCATCGAGAGGTTGGTTGGTTTGACATATTTATTTATCCCGAACACGCAACTAAGAACCTAAGATTGGTCTTAGCTAATTTTGGACTTTTTGACCGTTCTTAGTTAACTGATCCCCATACGTTAAAAACTAAGACCGATCTTAGCTAACTAAGTCAGGTCTTAACTTTTATATTTGAAACGGGTTAATTGTATGCAGTTTTCTGCCATGCGTCTCAATACATGCCAAATAAGCATAAGATTAAAATATTACCAAGGTACATCTATGTTGCCTGAGAAACCTCTTAAAGTGTCAAGACACCTCTTAAGATCCCCTTTTCCTCATCAGAAAGACCTTCGACCATCTCATGCATCCCATTTGAGTTGGAAGCATATGCATGTCGAAGGACATCAGTCAGATGTTGCTGCGCAGAGTATATATTAGTCAATTTCAGCGTAGAAATAACCGGACTGGTCAAACTTACGCCCAGGTCAATTTGAGCGAGAGGATCAGACTTGAGATCTTCGTCATCATCTTGCGCGTCACTTTCCGCTCCATTGTTATCAAGCCATGCTGTCGAATATTATCAGCGAATAATCTGGGCTCGGGGTAAGATTCGCTCACAAGACAAGTAGTCAAATTCGCCCACGTTGGAGCCACCACCGAGAAGGTCATCATCATCCCATTCCTCATCCTACATACCACCCATACCTGTCAGTCTTCTTTTGGAACTGCTTGGAAGGGAATGAAACACGTACCCCGTCATCATCCTCGATATCAAGACCAGTTGTTGCCTTCTTCGCCGATGTAGGCTCCGATTGGACGTCCTTGAGAATTAGTTTCAGAGCTTTGAGAGGGAAAGGAATTTGAGTGTATTGGTTGGGAGCTGGCGCCTTTATCAGCAACGGCGATATTTAGTTCCATATACGGTGGACTCACTGTGTCGAGTTCTGGAGCGAGTCATGATAGCTATTCATATATCAGCATCCATCATATCTTTATTCCAGACCGCTTACTGTTCCTGTTCGCCTCTGAAATGATCAAATCTCCTTTCACAATAACCTCCCTCAACCTCTGGTCCGACAAGACAAATAGCTTGCTCATACCCATATCGCTGACTCTTATATTCCATGATCCAGTAATAGTATCCGAAGTGTCGCACCAGGCGCTAAGAACAAGGTCGAGAGCACGCTTCTCACCTCCAGAAGGAACGGGCACAGAGAATTGGGAGAGGAGATCGATGGTGTTAGCAGTGTGTTCAGTGCTGAAGAGGTAGGCGAAAGGCAAGACAAGAGTCTGGAAATGAGGACAGTCAGCATTAAATCGCAATAAGCGTCCCGAAAAGAGAAACATACCTGGATGAAAGAAGGCATGGTGGCGGTAGCCAACCTGGCCACTACAGCTCGCAGCAAGTCTGGCAGCACAGGGCCAATGGCTTCACCGGCCTTGCGGAACAGGTGCATGATGAGTTCACCCACAAAAATACCGCCAGACTCTGAAAACGTGGGGGCGAGGAAACGACCAAGAAGGCCAAAAATGCTTGCTATACCGTTGTTACCTTCGAGATCATGCCTGCAAAGTAATTCAGTATCCTAGTCGAACAGTGAAGTATGATGACCCACCAATGTGTAAGCTTTTGGCAGTCCTTCCTCACAACCAGAGTCAAATGGATCATTCCATGCTACTCCTATCAGCCCCTATACACTCCTCCCCTCCCCCCAAGACCATTACTTACCTGGATGACATCCATATCATCCGTAGTCCTCAAGATTTCCATCACAGCCCTAGTGACAGTAGCCACCAACTCAGTCTCTAAGGGACCTCCTCGCATCCTAATCATACTGTTCGCCAGTTGCACAGCTTCGCCAGGAATATGGACAATCTCATCGGTGACAGGGGTGGAGATGGCCGCGGCGAGCTTGGGGGCAAGAGTGTGCACGAGGGCACTGAGGACTCCGGGGTCAGGGAAGAGGGTGAGGGATTCAATGTTCTCTTCGATGATCGATGTGGTAACAGGGTCTACCGAAGTCAAGTTTGTCAGTTATCCGTTTTGTTCGGAAAAATAGTGAACAAGAAGGCACGAACCGTCAGCACACCTCAACCATACGTCAAACATCTGCTCTACTACAGGTCCCGTGTTCTGTGCGTTCAAGATACTGTCATCGATAGAAGTGATAGCCCGGATGGTCTCAAGAAGAAGATAAAGGGTCTCACGCTCCGCTTGAGGTAAAAGTGGCAGGAGGAGACTGAGTAGCTTGCCGGTTTGAGGTTGGAGGATGGCAGTATCGACATGTCGGCAAAAGCTAAGCATAATGGTCAGCCAGAGTTGCATACACTTGTGATATGGAAGCTCACTTTTTGATGGTCTTGACAGCGGAGATCTTTACAGGGACAGAAACCTCTGGTGATTCGAGAACAGAAACAGCAGCATTGAGATACTGTGTCACAAGCGTTTGAGGCAAGAAAGAGCTAAACTGGCTCGCAAAGACAAACGCTCGGCCTTGCAAGAAGGGAGCCTCTATATCAATCTTGTTAATACCCCTTAATACAGACGACATTTCAAACGTCGGGTATGAACTTGGACTCACCTGATTGACCAAGAAGACTGGGGATGACCTGATCGAACAAATACGATACGTCGATTGTAGGCGATCGCTTCTTCTCCAAATCCTCTTCAAGCGCATTCCGGATATCGTCAGAGATACCTCCGAGCATCGCAAGCACAGATTCAAGAGGCTTCCACCTGTTCTCACAAATGTCAGCATAATGTTGGGCATCTTGTTTCGTACTGCAGATGTAAGACATACCAGTCGGGGCTACCCGATTGCTTGGCAGAAGCGGACTCTTGAACTCTGGTGTTTGTGAGATTTTGTAAAATGGCCGCCACAGGCCTGGTCCACTTGTCCATCACAGACTATCTCGCGACATTCATTTATTTTTGTTTATGAAAGCTGGAAAAGCAGACTTACGCCAATGAGATCATAACCAGATGTTCTTGCGCTGTACTCTTCAGTTTCTTCGTCCTCATCGATAACGAACGCATTGGTGTCTTCCATCCACTCTTCGGCCTACACCATCTGATCAGTACAACCCCAATAAAGAGTAAGAGGCAACTTGCATTCTCTTTGGTGATCTGCGTAAACTCCTGCACAACTCTAACTAAATTCTCCAACACCTCTGTCGCCCTTGCTGATTCGTCTTGACCTTCCATCAACACACCAACTGCGCTCTTCGTCCTCACAGTGGGTGTAAGATAGTCAAAGATGGCAGAAGCAAGATCAGTGATGTCAATTTTGGGGTCGGTCATGCCTGTGCCAGAGTCAGAAGTAGGCGATGGGGGTTCAGGGGTGTCGTCAGTGGTAGAAAGGTAAAAAGCGGTGAATAAGGGAAGGAGTGACTGGAGGTTGAGGATGGCGAGGCGGATGAAGGACGGGACATTGGGAGCGATAATTCGGGGGAAAGCACTTTGGAAGAGGGATAATGTCTGAGGACGAGTGAGTTCGTGTTCAATGGATGCTAAAAGGAGCTTACTCGGAAGATTTCGATCCGGATACTGAGAGATTCCCAGTTCTGTTGCACCTCGGCACCAGCATCTTGAGACAAAAGCTGAGAGAAAGCGTCGAGCCAAACAGCACCCAACGATTCAAGCGCTGACTTGACAGCTCTAGGCTGCTCCTCCCGGACAGTTTCCAACATGCGGACGACTTGTCGGAAGACGTGCACAGTGGAAGCACGAGTGGAGGGAGAGTGAGCCTGTCGTGGGTCAGTGTCTGACTAGCACGAAAATACAGTCTACGTACTTCGGGGTTGGCTAGAATATTCAGAACTGCGGGAAGAAGATCTTGAACGACAGGCAAAAGCTGATCTTCGCTCAGTTCATTGCGCACAAAGTCCGAGATTACACGCATGCCGCCGTGAACCGAGTCAGAGGAGCCGGATGTGAGTAAGTTGACAAGCTGCGGTAAAAGGTCGGGGTAGTCATCTGGCCAGTCATATCTAGCAATGGCTGAAAGAGAGAAAGCCTAGTAGCACATGAAATTAATTCATAATGATATTTTTGGAAACTTACACTGGCGAGACGAATCTTCCGCTCGGGGTCGGAGAGACCGCTAAAAACGAGTGGTCTTATTTGGGCTTTTACCTGCGTTTTTCATGTCAACATCGTTCCTCCTTAAACAAGGGATGACCTGCATACTTCTATAGGAGTTATAGGGTGTTGAAATTGGGCCGAAGCTGGAGTCCAATGTTGGTTGACATACTGCTGCAAAAGAACGCCGGCTGAGTAAAGCAATGTTAGTACGTATGGTCGCGTTCCTTATTAAGAAGACTCATCTGTCGCTGGAACAAGGGTACATCCTGGGCATTTAACAGCCTCGCCAGACTCAGCCCACCCTCTGCACCGTCATTAGCAACATCCAAGCGACATGAGACGAAACATACCGGGGACGGCGAAAAGCTGCTTGAGCTGCTCTTCTGCATGTTTCCGGACATTTTCTTCAGGCGACAATGTGGACTGAAGGCACTGGAGCACCTGCTGATCCATCTTGGGCAGATGAATGATGTGAGGTATACTTATAGGAGCTGGACAAAAAAGTGTGATGAAACAAAAGTAAAACAACAATATACCACGGTGCACGCGCCCTGACCGTCGTCATTGGTGATCTCCATCTCTTTGTTCCACACCTCAAATCCTATACTTTACCGCCGAAATCCTGTATCCTATAGTTGAGACGACAACCTCAAAGATAATAGCAATATGCCCCTCAAGGACCTCTTGAAAGCGCGTGAGTTTCCACCCGAGCTCAACACGCCGTCGGCTCGACTGCATTGCACCAGCTTAGTGCACATCCAATGGTATCTTCATGTCGCCATCAGCGCTGACTTATTGCTCGCAATGCAGGGTTCACATCAGCTATTCAATCGATCCCAGCTGGTACATGGAAGATTCTGATCACGGACGAGCATTCTCATGCCCTTTTGACTACTGTGTATAAACAGTTTGATATTCTCCAACAACATGTCACTTGTAAGCGATTGTATTACCATTATGGTTTGACTTGGACACTGTACTGATCATTACCTTGGCCTCTCTTGCTATGTTACCTTAACCAACCAGCGATTGAGCCCCTTCACTCTACTCGGCAGCCGATGACTGTTGATGCCATTTATCTCTTGACTCCAACTCTTCAAAACGTCGACCGCATTATTGCGGACTTTGCCAACGGTACTAGAACATACAAGTCTGCTCATGTCTACTTCATTGATGGTGCGGTTTTCA
>NC_006681.1:781446-831446 GCF_000091045.1 Cryptococcus deneoformans JEC21
GTGATGTGCCTATTTTGTAGTTCAATAATAATGAAACGAACATGCTGTACACGAGTCACATATGCGAATCTTGACCTCGCTTGGGCCTCGACATCATTAGTATCGTCATCAACTATCCCAGATCCAATGCATGTATACGGCGACCGTGTTAGTTCTGATGTCAGTGTTCTGTTGGTGCCTTTGCTGTTATTTACGACAGCAAGAATCATTATGCTGCCGATGCATAAATCGAATGATGCTCGTAATGCGGAGCGCTATATTTCCGTATGGTTGACTTTATACAATCGAGAGTGGCCTGTTCTTATGCGACATGTGTTTCTATCTCCTTCTCTTGGACTTTCTCTATGTAATGTATCAGCAAGCACATGGAAATAGATTGTTCAAGTCGCTCACAGAATCGGCGGCACTAACGTCTCTTGCACCTTTCCGCTTCATCACATTCGGAGAATCTTCCTCACTCTCTTCCTGGGCCCTCGTTTGCCTTCCCCTCTTTCTCCCATCGTTTTCAACTCCAGCCCCGGATCCAGCACTCTCCCTTCTTGAGACAGTGGACACGACCGACGTTTTCTTACCTTTTCTTTCGTCGTCGAATTTCATATCCTCATCTTCTGATTCGTCTTCCTCTACTGTCAAAGAACCTCCTTGCCATGAAGCGTCTGTACCCTCAGGGGCCAAGGCTCGAGGATAAATCATATCTTGCCAGATCCTTTCTTCTTCTCCATCCAGTTCTATCGGCTCGTCCAAATCACTCTCCTCTTCCGAGTCTTTTTGCGACTGTTCTTCTTCATCTTCTGTCAAATGATATCGACTTTTAAAGTACGGCAAGTCAAACGTTCGATGAAAATGCTCAGAGTTAATTATTCTAGCAGATTTCGAGATATCGAGACTCTCGCCTTTCTTATTATTTGCGTTGCTGGGAGTTTTATTACTTGGGTTTCTTGTTTTCCGCGATTTTGCCCTTTGAGGTGAAAGATCGGACAATGGGGACGATGAAGACCGCGGGGATAAAGGGAATCGGGGGGACAATGTGTGCGGTGTGGAAGGAATAGATACTGAGCTCGATGATGCCTTGCGGCCATAGGTCTGTCAGCTGACTAGTTCCTTGACAAAAGGACAAAAGGACAAAAGGACAAAAAGCACGAACCATCTCGTCGAGTCCTTCTAGATTATACAACTTATCTAAACGCTGCCATAATAGCTCGATGGGCAACCAGGAACCTGTCCTTCGGTGTATCTCTGTCTGCAGTTGGATGATAAGGAAATGCTTGTATCTTCCTACTATCCTCCGTGGTAAGTTGATTGAATGTCGTTGAAGAGGAAAGAGGGTAGGTTAAGAGAGGAGTGCGAGTCATCAGCCGTAAGCATTCCGATCAGGTTGACCGATTGATTTGAACAACTTACAAGGTCGAATTTCTCCCAAACATCGTAGCATAGCTATCTCCCTAAACCAACTCACCATCAGCACCTGCCACTTTCATCCTCTTAATCAGCTGACACAAAGCCTACAAGTCAAGCTCGGTGATGGTTGGTGCTGGTGACGGCGCCCTCTTTGTCGGTGATACCGAAGCTGTAGCGGAGGTGGGCGGCATCCTACCAGCATGGAGAATATAGACTCTTTTAGTTGGTAATGGCAGAACTCGAGAACGATATACAAAAACAACGCACAGATGACTCGAGGACGGTGGTTGACGGGTGGTGGGCGGTGTAAGAGATCCGTGCCTGGATGACGTCGGGGTTCTAAGGTAAGCGGCGGCGACCGACATGAACTTGCCCACCACCACAACAAAATAAAAAGAGCTTCTTCTGTGAGCGAAGCGGGGTAGGAAGAACCTTCCATCATACGTACTTGTGAGACAAATCACCATCACTGTGGGAATTTTTCACGTGGACAGATCCGGGGCACACAGCTGGTTCGGCATGGACCTGGCATGGTGTCGGCGGAAGCGTGCACCCAACGTGAATAGGAAAAGGCACGCGACTGGAAAAGGGTGGAAAGTAGCATTGGAAATAGGCGCTGCATGCAGGCTGTCCGTTGTTTGGTTCACGCTACGCGGCCACGCAACTGGCTGGCGCACGCAGATGCACGCTGCATGCACGTCCTATGGCCATTCAACTGTACACTCAACTAAACAAGTAGTCGTTGTCAGCAGCGAGAATCCTTTTCACCATTGCCAATATACATAAATACTTCCCCTCATCCACATTTGTCTTTAACCTTCCACATAAGCTAGCATCTCCAGCCATCTCTACCGTAACGCCCCTGCCTGCTCTCATCTCCAAGCGTAAGCTGCAATTCTTACAAAATATGGGAAAAGCTAACAAGTGGCGATGACTCAGCGTGCGAATCAGTGAGACTATCTCAATCTTCGACCTAGTTTAGACGCTTCTTTCAGTAAAAATGCCTCGAAGTAGTAATCACAGGGCGCCCAGGTAAGAGCTAGTCGTGCACTTGCGTTCCTGATTGAGGACTTGACTGAAAGATTTATTATCCCATTCTAGCTCGTCGAACAATTCCCATCGTAGGACAAACGATGTCATCGAAGCAGCATCTGTAGGACCAGAAGCGACCTTGGTGAGTGCCCGGAAGATGGATATGAACCGTGTAGCTGCAACAATGGGTTAACCTCTGGTCATCGTAGTCTCAAATAGCCATTGTGCGCTGCCGATGTGTATTATGTCCTCCAGATGGGCGCATGATGCAGTATAGAACCTGGCTCAATCACCGCATAAACTTAAGAGTTTTCCGAGGCCGCCAATCAGCCCTTATCCTCATCTTCGGGGACAGTACACGATGTCGCTGCCCCCGCCCTTCCATCTGCAGTCCCTTCCGATGATTCCGTCTCCGGAGACATCTCGACCCCTCGACACTCTCCTCCTGCTGGCCAGGCCACATCTTTACCAGATGATGCCTACCCACCTCCTCTTTCAGGTCAGGAGACTTCACAAGGCGGACCTGAAAGTGAGCCTATGGATATCGATGAAGGGCAAGGCTATGATGACCTTCTTGCTATCATGATGGATGAGCCTCTTCTTGAAACGGGCTTTGGAGGCTATGGAGATGGAGGTGTTATCCGTGATCGTCTTGGCCATCAGCTTAGCAAATGGCCTAACAAAATTCCCGAATCCTTGATCCCTCCTTACTCGTGCCGGCAACCCAACACCCAACCCTTATCAAGAAGACAAACCCACCTTCCACACCGGATCAGCTGCAAGGAGTTTGCCTGTACTTTCCACCGTCCTTTTCGTCTTCTCATCTTCCTGATGGCGTTTGTAGGGCTGCCTCAGCGATTCGGCGACATGGTGAAGGCCTCATACAGGTCATCCTTGAGGTGGCTGTCACTGAGGATCGACAAACGTTGCGCCGGAGAGTACGCGACGAGTGCGATCTCTGGACGGGCGAGCGTGAAAGAATGTATCGCATCCTCGATCTTCCAGTAGAAACTTAATCACCTCGATTCGGCAAGAATGTTAAGACACTGTACGGTCAACTTGACATCGACCCTTCTATGGCCGTGCATCCCAAATGCCCAACCAAGGGGTGTCAGAATGTGTTTGTTGATGTAATAAGTAAGGATGGGTGGGACAACGTACCAGACAGTTGTCCTGAGTGTGACACTTCTCTGAGGGAGCGCGGAAAGCTAGTGACAGAGTTTTTCCCTCGTCGCACACTACAAGCCGAGTTGGAATATCTTTTCTCCCTTCTTGATGGTACAGAACGGCTTGTTGAGGATCAACAAGTTTTGTGATCTCGGCAAAGGCAAGGTGATGAGCAGATGGAGAGGCCGGAATATCTTCAAGACGCGAATCCGGGAAAGATTCTCTGTCATCAGTTGGATGGATCATGCTACGAGGTCGATGATCACGATGTCCAGCGTGAACGTGGCTGTCTGGTCCTTACTATCAACGTCTCTATCGACTGGGCAGACCCCTCCAAGTCCCCCAATCGTTTCCCTCGATCCATGGGCCCTATCATGTGCTTTCCGGCCTCTACGAGGACAGTGGTGCCGCTACAATGCTGATGGGTATCACTCCTGCGCCAAATGAACCCCCAGGTTGTCTTCTTCACCGCCTTTTATTTCCTTTGGCTGTTGATATCCTCAGTGCAGAGTGTGATGGATTGTGGATTAAGACACCGAAATACCGCAACGGTGAGATACCTCGCACCGTGAATACTACCTGGATCCCTACTAACTGATATTTTTCTCTTGGTAGGACGCAAAGTGTACGTTAGGATTGGAACCATTTGCTGCGATTGGCCCGCCTCTGTCGCCGTCACCAGATGCGCCCATTTCAGGAGGAAGGATTCGCCTTGTCTCAAATGTCTGGTACGAGTTGGCCAATTGCACAGCATCAGGAAGCACCCGGCACGCTCAGATGTAGAACACTCGGAAGCAATGTTGGCTCAGCAATGCGAATTCCTTCGCCAGTTTGAGCAAGCTCCGCAGACAGCCCGACAGACTCATGTTGCGCGTCGGGCTGGACACCTAACCAAAGCCACTCGCGCTCACATTGAGACTCTAGAAAAGTCAGTCTTCGCCGTGCCCGGCCACCTCTCTGTCTTAGACCTATTTCCGGATTTCGACAAGTTCCTCCATGCTGTCGTTGACCCCATGCATGCTCTGCTAGAGGGGATTTTGCCATTCTACATGCGGAAAGTGCAAGTTCTAGGCAGATACTGTGGCTTGCCACCTGCTGGATGGGCGGAGGATGAGGATGCGGTGAGTCTCTGCTCCACGGACTCCGAGGGAGAGGGAAGTGTGTATGGAGATGGTCTGCGTGAAGTGTACGACCAGATGGTGGAGCAATCGGGCTCGTCCGAGGACCCACGGGCGATAGAAAGGTTACAGCGGTATGCCGCTCGTGTGCTGCCTCGGAGCAAGGTCGATAATAAACCCATCCTGGCACAGACACATCTCTATCGCCTGGAGAGCATGATGGAGGAAGTTATCTACCCTCCCTACATCGACAGAATAGGGAGGAAATTCTTCATCAAGCTCAGCAACCCGACCGCATCCCAGTGGAGTGTTGAACTGGTATTTACTCAGCACCTTCGTACAAACAGTCTCGGAGGGCAGTGTACAAGATAATGATGAGGAAAGACCAGAAAGTTACAAAGGGGAAAATTAAGATAAGGAATAGAGTCTGAACGAAAAAGACCACGTAGCCATCTATCTAAACGAGCAGCTAGACTAACTCCGTCTTGGAGAACATTCAGAGAGGTCTTGGGTCCATTGGTGATGCCTTGGCTGTGGGCAGAGGCCGCGCACGAAGGGAAGCCGCTTCCGCAGGAAGAACTGTCTGTAACGCTTAAGCTGTTTGCGGTCATCCGTTACACTTTACAGTCATCGATTTCGGAAGCACAAGTCGCTCAGCTTCGCAAGCACATCGATAGTTTCCGCGCCCTCGTCGCCAAGCTATACCCCTTCCTCCCTGCGCGCGTCACCAACTTCCACGTTATAGAACATATACCTGACGACATCCTGGCACACGGTCCGGTGTATGGCTGGCGGCTCTTTGCCTTGGAGCGACTGAATGGTCGCATCAAGCATATTAAAATGAATGGTCGGAACATGGTGCAAGAGCAAGCTGTGGCTCTTCGTGCCCTCCTTCGTGAACGTTTCGCCCTTCAACGCCTAAAGCAAGTCATGCGATCCGAGATCGATCCTGCCGACACCGCGGGGTATAAGGAGCGATTAATGGTTGGCTTCGGGTTGGGAGGGCTGGATGTTGGCGGAGAAGACGACGCCGATGGCCTCGCTTACTATGACAATAGTGGCCTCGATCAAGAGTTCTCCGTCGATCTTCTTTCTTACGGGAGAAGGAGCGAAGGATCTGCGGACAAGGAGGTCTTTTGCCGCTTCCTCAGGGACTATCTTCCCCGCATGGCGCAACAGCCAGACCGCCCTGGAGGCGAGGGTATCACCGACTCCTTCGAGTTCTATCACGAGCTGAGAGTTCGAGGATATCGTTTTCGACCTCTCGACCCGACCTTCAAGGAGGAGTGGATAGTCGATGGAGCGACGCAGTTACCTCGTCTTCTCAACATGGAGAATGCGTGTTCCTTTGTAGAGTGTCACCCTCCCCTACGTCGCTTTGGTGAACTTCATCAGCAGACTATGTCGGGCATCCTCTGGACTATCTTCTCCCATACTCGACGAGCTTCTGATGGAAGGACTTTGTCTCTTGGCGTCTTCAGGTGGTTCAAAGCACTCGGACATCTACTGGACCGGAGAGCGCCGAGTTGTTCGCCAGAATACCCCTGTCGGGCAAAGCCATCAATACATGCACCTGCCTCAAGGTCCTAAGAAAACTCAGTACGATGTTGCCAATAGGCTCAAGGTCATCGGGAAGGATGTGAATATTGTTGAAGCTCCGGTAGTGGCCTCTACGGATACCAGTATGATAGTTCTTCTTTCAAATGCATATACAGTCATTAACGGTCTTGACAGGAAAACACTAGATACCCAGGTGTTTTCTCAACATTAACTCTCCCCTCCTTCTTCCCGATCCATGCGAAATCCTTACCTTCCATCCACCCAGTCGCATTGGTTAGTGTTCCGCAAAGATCTTCAGCACCATTAGGTACCAAGATCATTGTCACTATCCCAGTTGCTCGACATACGTGAGCTTACTGGTAAGGATTGTGGATAAACGATTTTGTCTTGGACTTTGCATGTAAATATGCATGGTACTATACTGACTGACTAGGGTAAGGTCAAGGACTTGCACATCAGACGGACCTGGACAGTGAGTGTCATTCTACTCAGGCTACAATGTCTCGCTGTCGCAGACTTTGATTCATAAACAACTCCTACACGATAGATCTCTATAGCTCTTGGAACCTTTACTTCAAACTGCCACTTCCAATCTCCTACATGGCCGCCTCCTCAATACTGGAACCTCCTTCCTCCACTTCTTCTTCCGTAACAAAACCATTAAAGCTTCCAAAGACCTCGTTTTCTTGAGTGAAGTCGAAGTCCATCTCCTCCATCTCATGGCAGCTATCAAAAACAGGGGCTGGGGAAGCATCGAGATATTCGGAAAAATTGCTATACGCACACCCGCAATGGCTCGTTGGAGCTTTAATTCATATTGCATGGTGCCCTCCCCAAATCGACTTTTCCACAAGCTCCTCAAGGTGTAACTATCTAGTCGGGGGAGAAGTACAAGGCGCTTTTGAGGCCTTGCGTACACCGATGAGTGACGATGGCGGAGAATCTCCAGAAGCGGGCGACGACCTTGTGTTGACTGAGATCTGGTGGGGTCGGGTGGAACATCTTCATAAGTGGGAATGAAGGAGGAGTCCATTTTCTGCGCCGCCTCCTAGTCGATCATGCCTTTTGTATACGCAGCTGTTGGATGGAAGAGACCGTATGGCGTGTCTTCGAGGCTGCTTGGACCGGACCCGAGTCGGAGACCCATGGAGATCGTACGATGGTATTTGTAAGGCAGGTGGAAGACAGGAGTTGACCTGCGTTTCGTCTTGCCTTGGGCTTGCAACCAACTTTCGTAGCCAGTCCAAACAGCAAGGCGGATCTAGAGACAACGGTGAGTGGTCAGTTGGTGACTGTGACAGAACAGGGCGGTCAATTACTTACTACAGGGGACCACCACCACGGTTCGATCTCCACCCAACCAGGTCTTTCTACCTTTCTTCCATGGTAAACGTCGGAAAAAAGCAGAAACTCATTCGTACACATCATCCTCATCCTCGTCCTCATCATCTTTTGCTGAGCTGGACATCTTTTCAACCACTGTCTTCAGAACATCCTCTATCTCATTATGTTGGAGGAAGTGAAGGTTTCGCAGAATCCCATTTTCTGGGAGCAATGCCCGTTCAGGAGGTCTCGTTCCTTGCAGCCGTGCAGGGATGCGCTCTTCCAATTGCTATCAAGCCATACCGAATTACAATACAGATCCATGGAAACGAAGCACCAGCAATGATAGGAGTAATGCAAGTACTTACCCTCGTGGTCCTCCCTTTTATATTCTTCATCCTCGCCTTTGCCTTCTTCCATCCAGCCCCTCAATTCGTTATGCGTTGGCTTGCTTTTAATCTGGACGAATTTATCATCTTCTAGGCATCTTCTGACGGCGGCGCTTGGCGAGATTCTCGAAGCTATAAACGACGAAGACGCTGTCAGCTTCGGCTTGCAATCAGACATAAATATCACCTCACAAGGCACAGCGAAGATCGGACCAGTTTGGACGCCAGGATATCCTGCCATCCTTGAAGAAGAACCCATCTAGAGCTTTTTCGTCATTGTAATCTGGCCAATTGTCGGCAGCGTATAGCGGCTTCGGCCCGTTTCTTGGCATCCCTACCATCTCTCGGACGACACCGTGGACAAGCTTCTACACATAAAGTAAGTTTGACATATCCTGTCAAAGCCGGGAGTGAGATAGTAATTTCATTTCACCGTCTGAGGCTGCCAATCCCGGAGCAGAAGCGGTGCGACCGCTCCGATTGTCGAGTGCACTCACCAGTATTTCTTGATCTGTTTCAGTTCTGAGTTTCTTCCTCTTCTCTCTTTCACTGATCCAACATTCCCTGTTCTCACTTTCTCCTCCAGCCCGGCACCTGAGACCGCAGAGCCTCCATTTCGGACGCCATATTGAGGGAAGTTTTATTGTAGATGCTCATGACGGTAATAAGTGTCGTACGCAAGATGGAGAATATTCACTTTTCCTTGTTCCTGAGCTCGCTGATATCACAAAAGGCTCGAGGTAAGTGTTTCTCCAAGTGAACGTACCAATGCGGGACGGTTTTGGAAGTGCTGCTGCTTTGGAGGGTTGGGGGATCGAAAATCAGTGAAGCCAAGGAGGTTATCGAGCTCCTTCGCCATCGTCGCAAGGAGGGGCCCGGCTTCCCCCGAAGACTCAATTATTTCACGGATGGGTGGGCAGCAAGGGATGAAATTGTCATGTAGGCGTGTGTGACGCGAGGGACATGGTGTGAAATTGTGATATGTCGTGGTGTTAATATTAGTGTACAACACAGGTACGTATAGCGATAGCGATAAGTGGATGGTGGGATAGGCAACGAAAATCTGTAGTCAGTGGGGTGAGGTTTATATACACCGGAGCTTGGGAAGATGATGTCTGTCATAGTATACATTCGAGAAAGATCGGTAATGTTCGAGAAAATGGATGGAACGCGAACGAAATCGGGAGCACGAGCATGTTTCTATGCGTGGGTTGAGTGACCTCCCCTGAACAGTTTCCCAAAACCAAAAAGATCTTCTCCGACCGGGATTCGAACCCGGGTCGTCCGCGCCACCTTGGAAGTTGAGTTCCTGAAAAGCGGATATACTAACCCCTGTACTATCGAAGATTCATTGTGATAGATGAATTATGTAATTATATAACTCATAACAGTCTAGTGTCAATGAGCTACTCTTGACTGTTGTTGTCTCCGTCGTACGTCTCCTTCCCAAATGCATTTGTTTGCTATATGCCGGCTCTATGTCTAGTGATGTCTTACTGGCATAGCGAGCAAAAGAAAGGTTACTGGTTTAAGATGCGATAGGCAACAGCAGGCAAATTTGAGCTACCGGACTCTGTCAGGTCAGGCCGCCGGAGCAAGGGGATGGGATTGGTAACTGCGTACTATCGTTCACCCACCTTGGTCAAAGGCTGCTTATTGTCGACTAGGTCTTCGGTAGCTCGACATCTTCTCGCCATATATCCCCGGCTTACCACAAAAGTGGCGGCCTTGTTGTGAAGTGTCTATAAACGCATGAAGAAAAGAAAGAAACTATTTTAGAATCTGAAACAATATGTAAAAATCAGCCACACATCAGCCACGCCACAAGTGGTCTCTCTCCGAATCCTCCGTGTCCCAGGCTCCCATTTCCTCGCTCCTCCAACAAACCTGAGGAGAAGGTAGACGAGGGGTCTGGGCGGCGATAAGTGTCAGACGCCGTCATTGGCTTGAGGAGGTTGAGCTGCTCAAGTTCGGAGACTTTGGCTATGGCTCTGGCGTCGTAAAGGTGCTTTCACTGGGGAAACTCGCGATATCTACCTCGGTACGCCTTCATCAGCTCACCCATCTCCTGAAAGACGTTGTTGGCCTCGCTGACGACCTCTCCGCTTAGCTTGTTGTGTGGAACAGGTATTTCGTCAGCATCTTCGTACAAGCGGTCTCGGAGAGCAGTGTACAAGTTAGTGATGAGAAAAGAGCAGAAAGCTACAAAAGAGAAAAACTAATTTAAGGGTGTAGAATTTGAACGAAAAAGACCGCGTGGTCATCATTCTAAAACGAGAAGCTAGACTAACTCTGTCATGTTAATCTCGTAGAAGATGTCATCCTCCCTCAGTTCCGCATCCAATCGCAAATGGAAAACGCAAGCTAATTGGGGGTTCAGCTGTGTAAGTCTCGCTGGGTACATCCCTGTGATCTTTTCGTTCGTTGCCAAAGTCTTGCTCGATAACTTCGATACTTTGCTTCGGCATGGTTGTACGTAGCCTCGGCCTGCCAAACCTTGGATGGCGGCAATTTCTAAGTTCTAAGTTCTCGATCTTCTACATGAGATCGTCAATACCAGTATCAGCGGCATGGCGGATGTGATTGTCTTGACTTACACACCGGGTGCCTGGGCTTCAGCCTTGAGTGTCTTCATGAAAGCCTCTGATCCGGAAAGATACATAGACTGAGCCTGCGGCTGATGCTGCCTTTGCAAGTATGCCCGATGTGACGGAGTTTAGTCTAGCTGCTCTTTTAGATAGATGACTGCGTGGTCTTTTTCGTTCAGACTGTGTCTGCTTCAGTTGAGCGAGCGCAGAGCGAAGGGTTGGTTGCAAGGTAGGAACTAGGAGATGAGCCCTAGCCGCGTGTTCGATAAGCCTGTGGTTAGTTTAAACATCTGGGTTAAGAGACTCGCGAACATCGGTAGTGACTGCATCGTCGATAGAAACCTACTCGTGCAAAATGTCAAGCGTCTCCTTCATGGGAGGATGGTCGTTCTTTGGGTATGTCACCTTGCTACGAATGAACTCGAGCTGTAGGTCCTTGCGCTCCTCTGGGATAAGCGACTCGAAGAAGTATTTGTTAGCCAAGGTCTTAGCGGTAGTGTCGCACATGCTTCGACTAATCCTTTTCGTCAAGAGCTGAAGCTCCTCCTTCCTTCCGATGAGGTCTTCGAGTAGAACAAGTTTCCTGATGGACCACCTGGCAGAGAAGGCCTTAAATTTCATCGCCGTCAGAAGCCTTTGATCCAGCCGGCTACGATAGTTGTCCTCGAGATGTCATTCCTCGAGAGCTTCGACCTTCCTACTGTCAAAATACTCGAGACAGATCCTGATCATGTCAGGTGAATGGACAGCGCAGTCAGCAGCCTCGCGCTCGAACCAACGGAGGTCGTCATTAAGTGTGGCAGAGGTACCATCCCATACGTTAGCA
Organism: Cryptococcus deneoformans JEC21; assembly: GCF_000091045.1. Classification (NCBI taxonomy): domain Eukaryota; kingdom Fungi; phylum Basidiomycota; class Tremellomycetes; order Tremellales; family Cryptococcaceae; genus Cryptococcus; species Cryptococcus deneoformans. The sequence goes on from NC_006681.1 coordinate 792,848, forward strand.
TCTCTACCACCCGGGTTGGGCATCCTACTCTTGTAGGGCTTGCAAGTACTCTCGTATCGTTGTACCTTATAAGCATCTTTGCGAACGGAAGCATATACATGTTCCGCAGCAGGACCGTTGTCAACGATGAAGGTGTCCCTCCGGGATAACCTTCCCCCCATGTTAGGGGCAGTCGTCACCTCAGGTGAACGACCAGGGAGTGCGCTAAGGCTCGTTCCCAAACTAGAGGCATGGTCATGCTTGGTAGTTTCGTTTTTTTCTTTTTCAGACTCTGGCTCACACCAGTTGGAAGTCACCACTAGTAATAGGACCAGTAGGTAGATTATGGGTGGGACTCGTCAAGTCCGTCGGGTTCCCCATGCTTGTCTCGTTCGTCGGGATCTTCGGCACCTTCTGAAAGCAAAGTGGTTTGAGTTGTGTCTCTAGTGGTCGAATTAGGCAAGATAAAAAATAGGGGAAAAGAAGAGGCTTTGCGATAAGCACGACAGTCTGCTCTGTGTTTTATTTCGGCCCTGCTACCATCAGTCCCCGAGCGTTTTTAGTTCGTGATTTGCGCTAGGGTCTCCAAACACATTTGTATTCTTCGGAGCCAACCCCCAAAGCTCAAATAACTCCGTAGTGTCCGCAGACAATTACAACAGCAATAATTACAACAACACAAAACGATCCGTGCGCTGCCATGATCTAAAACGCTCTACTCACCTAGAGACCTACCTACGCCCGCGGTGATTCGCCTCAGTACAGCGGACGAGACCCCATATGTAGGGTTAGTCCCAACCACCAGCACTCCCTGGCTATCGGGATTATGCCCTCCCGTAGGGACGGTAGTTATATGGCGGAAAGGATGTTGTAGGTGTAGTATGCGGCAGTAGGCAGGTGGTGTCATGTAGCAGGCTGGCATACACCACTAATAGTAGGTCCCGCGGTATGGGTATAGTAGTTATGTAGGGTGAACAGTTATGTGAGGTCTGCCTAGTAGTATTGGGTGTAGCCTATGGCTCGCTATGAATGTCATGAACCACTAAGAGTGATGTGCACTACCGACGAGATATGTATGTCGACCCTTATTAGTAGTACAGCCTACTAAATAACGAAGCCTACTAATCACGCGCTACTAATCCACATATATTACAACTCTGCTGCTCCTCGCTCCTCCTATCTCTTACGTAATACTCAACTCCTGTACCCAACGACCCGTAGCACTACGAGTACAACGGATATGCAGGGCATGGCAAAGATGGGATGTACATGCATGATGGCAAGGGGCAGGTTTCCATACAAATTACTACAAGTTATAGACATATTGCATAGAGTATGCAGCAGTACACAGTCTACCAGACACCAGGTACGGGTATCAGTTCATTTCTCGGCGCACGGTTGTGGTGGTGTTGACGATTAAGATGGGATGGAGCTAATTGATCGCAGTACGAAAAGCGAATAAAAATGATGTCTTTCCTGATCCTTAATGTGTGCTAAACCAAGGCAATAGTATCGTAGCCTAGACAAGCAGTATTGGAGCGTGCTTAGAAATTAAAAGCATCATATGCATACTCTGTGGTCTGTGGTCTGCTGGCTACCTCAATGACGACCAGAAGAGACATCTTTTTTGGATTTGAAGTTGGTGACGTTCGTTGATCATCAAAGCTATTCCAAGTTCGAATCTCATCCTCGGAAGCAAAGATGCCCCCTTTCCCGTAAGCAAACACGCCGGACGCTTTGCCGCAAAGATGTGCGCGCGCCGATTGGGATCAATTTAAAGGAGAGTTTGTGCTGCTTTGAAGGAACATTGCTCGTTGTTACTCAAAGCGAATTTGATTATCGAAACCATACACGCTCATGAACATAGTGAAACATCACGATGGCCATAACAGCTGCCGCACCTCAGCCGCACAATTACGGGAGAGAAGGGACAAAGGGAAGAGAAGATGGAACTGGCGGAAACCCAAAACCGAACAATGAACCCTATCCGATAAGGAAACCGGAAAGGGCAGATATTTTTCTAAACGGGCGTAATGGGCTGGCGAGAAAGAAGGAACAACTTTGAATAAAGCAGAGTCAAGGTCCCAGTTTAACGCAAGGACCCTGAGAGGGCGCCAGTTTGGCTCGGGATTTGCGTGGTGGTTTGGCCGTTGCCACGTTTCTCTGCTCGCGACTAGTCTAGATTTCTGAATTGTAACCCCTGGATCTAAACCTCCCACGCTCGCTCGTTCTTCGGTCGCAGCTGTTAACCTTCTCTTACACCGCCAACGTGCTTTCCCGATTTTGTCAGCTTTGTCCATCCCTTTCTTTTTCTTTCCTACTTCTTCACCAAACGCTTACATCCTCCCCGCCCATACCCTCAGCTCCCACTCAAAATGGCCCCCATCACTGTCAAGAAGATCTGCTGTAGTGAGTATCAGCTTCCTTATGATACCCCTTCCGCGCCCAATGGCTGCTTCCGATCTTGCCATATGTTGCAGGATGGACGACAGCGTCTACAGATAGTTTGCCATCCATTTATTCCTACTGTTTCCTTGGAGCGACAAGGATGGTGCTGACCATTTCTCTTCTCAACCTCTTCAGTCGGCGCTGGTTATGTCGGTAAGTCACATTCTTTATAAGACGTGACGCGTCGCCCGCTGACCGTTTATCATCCAGGCGGTCCTACTTGCGCCGTTATGTACGCGTGGCATCCCTCTTGTACCCTTGTGGATCATTTGCTGACGCGTTTTTTACCTTGTTCTTGACGAATAGCGCGTTGAAGTGGTAAGTGTACATGTCTCGTTTCTTCGTTCCTCCACTCCCGAATTTTCCCATATCTTTTGCCAAAACCTTTATACCTACCCTCACGCCATATTCTATACTATCCACCGTATTGTCAATAGTGGGTCCTTTGCAAGATCGTTGGCTGACCAGTTTTATACAGCCCCCAAATTCAAGTCACCATTGTTGACCTCAACCAGCAGCGAATTGACGCCTGGAACTCTGACAACCTCCCTATCTACGAGCCTGGTCTCGATGAGGTTGTCAAGGCCACCAGGGGCAAGAACCTCTTCTTCAGCACTGATGTTGACAAGGGTATCGAGGACGCCGAGTGAGAATTTTTGGTTTTCTTGGAAAAGCTGTTGGCTAATACATAGTAGCCTCATCTTTGTTTCCGTCAACACCCCCACCAAGAAGTCTGGTGTCGGTGCCGGCTACGCTGCCGACTTGAAGTGAGCCCTTTTTGTCTTTATATTTCATTTACAAGCTCACATCTCAATAGGTTCCTTCAGCTCGCCACTCGACGAATCGCTGAGGTCGCTACCTCTTCCAAAATCGTCGTCGAGAAGTCCACCGTGCCCTGCAGAACTGCCGAGTAAGCTACCAAGTCTTGTTTCCGGATTTCAACTGACATTTTACAGGTCTATGCGGACCATTCTCGAGGCCAACTGCAGGCCCGGATGCCATTTCGATATCCTTTCTAACCCTGGTAAGGTATTTTGCGATAGTTCCACAAACTGTTCTAACAATTGTTCAGAGTTCCTTGCCGAGGGTACCGCTATCTCCGATCTTTTCAACCCTGACCGAGTTCTTATTGGTTCTCTCCAGACCGAACAAGGTATCGATGCTTGCCAAGCTCTTTCTGGCGTCTACGCCAACTGGGTTCCTAAGGAGCGAATTTTGACCGTCGGCCTTTGGTCTTCTGAGCTTTCCAAGCTCGCTGCCAACGCCATGTTGGCTCAGCGAATTTCCTCTGTTAACGCCCTCTCTGCCATTTGCGAGGCTACTGGCGCCAACATTGACGAGGTCTCCTACGCTGTCGGTAAGGACACGCGAATGGGTTCCAAGTTCCTCAAGGCGTCTGTCGTAAGTGTCATCGATCAGAGCCTGAATGCAACTCACGCAATTTGTCGTAGGGTTTCGGTGGTTCTTGTTTCCAGAAGGACATTCTCAACTTGGTCTACCTTTCTGAGTCTCTCCACCTTCCCGAGGTTGCCAAGTACTGGCGTGCGGTTGTTGAGATGGTGTGTCTAGCCTACTTGCTCTGTAAAAAGAGTATTGCTGACATGACTACAGAATGAATACCAGAAGAGCCGATTCGCCCGAAAAGTTGTTGACACCCTCTTCAACACCATCACTGGAAAGAAGATTGCGATTCTTGGTTGGGCCTTCAAGAAGGACACTGGTGACAGTGAGTCGATGACTGTTTACTAAATCAAGCCTTTCACTGATCGCAGAACAGCCCGAGAGTCTCCTTCCATCGGCATCGCCAACCACTTCTTGTCCGAGAAGGCTCGTATCGCTGTCTATGACCCTCAAGTCACAGAGTCTCAGATCTGGCTTGACATGACTGAGTGGGTACATCGATCAGTTCTTTGAGAACATTTACTAACAGTGTACGCAGCTACGGAGAGATTCCCGCTGAGCCCAGTATGTGTTGAAAACTTGTCTGTCTTTTATTGGCATCCACTGACCTCATCCAACAGTCCAACCCCACCTTACAATCTGCAAGAGTGTCGAGGAGGCTTGTGCCAACGCGGAGGCCATCGTCATCTGCACTGAATGGGACGAGTTCAAGACTCTTGACTGGAAGAAGAGTGGGTCACTCAGCGGCTGATCGTTGGAAAATAACGCTAACGTTTGCTATTAGTCTACGACAACTGTCCCCGACCCGCTTTTGTCTTTGATGGTCGACTCATCCTCAACCGACAGGAGCTCACCAACATCGGTTTCAAGGTCGTCACTATCGGTACTGGCGACCGTATTTAAGGCGATAGTCGAAGGCGTTGTTTGAGTGCATGATCCTTGTATCCATTATACTTCTATTAGAATATATATAGCAGTCACAAAACTAGCGATACCCAACATTCGTGCTAGTCTCCTGCAAAACATCTTTGTCTGTTGGTTGCCTTGAAATCCATAGAACATATTATGAATCGGCTTTATCTGGGTTATCAATAAATATACGCGACGTGATTATGGGTTGACGCGTCTGTGATGTCTTCGTGTATTTTTGTATTTCTGACTGCTTAATATGCTTGTTATCTTCTATTTCTTTGACCACTTTTGATTGCGTTCTTTTTACTCTCGACAATGACCGCAGAAATTGCCACCGTATCTCTTGATGTCTTTTTAGCAGACCCATCGTCCAAAGCCGCTCAACTGGAAGCCCGTAACGCTGCTGAGTCTCTTATTCGGACAGGGGCGTTGATCGTCCGTGACTCTCGTGCACCCAAAGAAGCAAACGACAGATTCCTTGACCTGTTTGAAGACTACTTTGCCCAGTCACAGGAAGCATTGAAGGAGGATGAGCGGCCAGAGCTCGGGTTCCAAGTGGTAAGCAGATACGAAAAGTATTCGTACGCTCTGCGTTAATAAGAATGATGCGATATAATGAGTAGGGTGTTACGCTGGAGAACACAGAAAAGCCGAAATGCTCCTCGGATGGAGACTGTAAAGCTATCATTGCGTCACTTGAAGCTTCTGAAAGACCGCAAGACCTAGAAGGCTTTGGTGCAGACCCGAAATGTCGGTGAGTTATGGCTGCTATTATACGGGTTTATACCATCCATCGTACTAATTTACGTATTCACGCAAATCAGGTTCTTCCACCGGATGTCGGAAGTTCCGCCGTACCAAAGCAACTTTCCAGTACTTGAAGCACCGAACGTGACTCCGCGAGCATTTGAAAGGACGTGGGAGGAGAGAGTGAATGAATGGGGAATGTTTATGAGGCAATCGTGAGTCTAGAGGTTGGTAAGTGGCTTATGAGGATTGCCGCTAAAGATTGTGTGTTTCAAGGGTAGAAGGGGTCGCAAGGATGGTTGCGTTGGGATTGGATATGGAAGAAAGGGCGTTTTTGGATGCGGGGCGTTATGGGTGAGCATACCCATAAAGACACCTCTCTTTAGTTACAGGAAGGGAGAGACTAAATTTGATGAAGATCACACCTGCTCGCACCTACTGCCACGGATTTAGAAAAGTACGGAGAGCTTAACACGTATGTACCCCCGTTCTGTACCCGACGGTCGATGATTGATGGAATCATAATAGTATTTGTGCCGGCTTCCATACGGATCTCAACTTCCTTACTATCCACGGCCAGTCACGATACCCTGGACGTAAGTTACTCACCTTGCTCCTAACATTTCAAGGTTCTGACGTAAGTGATACAGTGCATATATGGGCTAGAAATACAGGGAAGAAGATCCAGGTGAAGATCCCTCCCGGATGCTTGCTTGTCCAGGCAGGGAAGCAAATCGAATGGCTGACTGGTGGACTTATCAAAGGTCAGGCAATCGCTTATGACTTGACACAGGTTGCTAATGTGAACGTTTATCATAGCTGGCTACCATGAGGTCGTTTGTACAGAAGCTACTCTGCAAGTGAGTCGTTTAACAAAATATGCCAATCAGCGACATAGCTAAGTCGAGCTATGAAGACTCTCAAAAGACGAAAGTCAGAGTTCCCCGACCGACCTTCTATCCGTATCTCATCAACTTTCGTACGGCCTACCAATGCTACGAAACGGCTGTAGGTTATTATGGCTGACGGCTTCATTGTAGTTTTGGCATCTCAGTCCCGATTACGAGCTCTCGCCCATCCCATCCTTGCAACGAGAAGCGGAGAAACGGTTTGGGAAGCAGGAGGACTATGGGACTATGCTTGTCGGAGATCAGGTTCGGAGGTAAGTCGGGCGGTCGCCGCATTGAGAAACCTGTACTGACTCGGAAATTTAGGGAGTTAGGTCTCATTGCTCTCATGCCAGCGTGATGGACAGGACAGTAGTTGCCTGTGTGAGGAGCGCGTTATTCATTTAAGAGGCACTTTTTTGATCCATATAATACCGCCTTGAACGGATTTCCTAGAGTTCTTGATCACATCTAGCGGCCTTGTATGTAAACGTGAGACGGCGTAATGATTCAAACTGAATAATAGTCAGCCGTAACGTCTCATGGGTTAGGCACGTACGTAGGACAGTCATATTATTATATCATGGATCGATCATCTTTCAGTTCTTTCATTCGGTTACTTCTCTCGGACTCGCTCATTCGGCATGACTCTGACACATCTTCTATCTTCCGCCTATCATGAAGCGGCGGCCTCCGCTTTCCTCGACATTTGATCCTCCTCATTCGGGAGTTCTCACTCCGGCTTGCCAAGCTTCCCAGCTTCCGTCGTTGTTATCAACGACGACATTTCGCTCGTCTTTCGCTGACCCTAGCTCGTCTCCCCATCGGCATCGTATTCTCGCAACATCTATATTCCCATTGTGCCCCGTTCACCAGTCCTCTGCAGGTCATGTAACTCATGTCAATGATCTGCCCGTTCGGCACGGTCCGACGGACTTCATCGTCCTACTTCGTATGTGTAGTAGCCCCGTCAAGAAGTCAGCGGAGCTCACCCCGTGGCCATCCACTTCAGCACGATCGACATGAATGATGATATTCGACCGAAATACGCTAGTGCAAAATTCCATCATGTGACAGAGACGGGCGGAAGATAGATATACCGACCTATTGTTTACACTCTGGTTTACATTCTGGCTTACACTCTGGCTGTTCACCAAAACATACATTTATGACCATGGCAATGGGTGACATTGGGCATCGGATTCAGTGGGCCGACGAGGTTGTCGATCTTGGCTTTGAGTACGCTATATATGCCCCCTACGTCTCGTCCTCTTCCCCCGACACCCCACTCGAACACAAGTGACAGAATGCTTCCTACGAATACTCTTTTCTCTGTGTTGCTGTCTCTCGCCGTTGCGTCTGCTGCTGTCGTTCCTCGAGATGCTTCAGCGTCCTTCGACCTGAACTCTGGTAGTGGTACTGCTGTAAAGGACCCAGCCCCTGTTGCTGTTTCGTGAGTCTTCTACATCGCTACCTGCATCATGATGCTTACATAGGTATAGCATCGAGTTCTTTACCTTCCCCGGCTATGTCCAAGATCTCGACACTACATCACAGTGTCTAAACAATCTCGACCGGGCTGCTGGCGCAGCTACTCGAGTCCGAATCGGCGGTACGACCCAGTACGTCCCTTGCATACCTCCCTCTCTTATCGCTAACCATTCGCACAGAGACCGAGCAACTTACGATCCCACGTCTTCCTCTGCCGTCAACTACTATGTCGCCGACCCTGCCGATGCCCCTGCTAACCTCACCTACGGCCCCTCCTTCTTTGACCTTGCCAGCAAGCTCAACGGACCCACTACTATCGGATTGAACAGGAGGTTGAACAATATCAATAATACTATTGCGGCTGCGGAGCAGGCGGTGAAGACGATGAACAACTTGTATGCCATAGAGCTAGGCAATGAGCCAGACTGTGAGTCATATCTCTGTCGCCCATCGAAAGATAATACTGATAGGAAAGGTAGTATACTCTTCCTCTGACCCCATCGCCGACGGTCAATCCTGGACCCCCGCGCTCGACGCCCAAATCCAAGTCGACTGGCAAAAGCAAGTAGCGACATCCCTCAACAAGAAAGACATCATCCAAGGGGGAGTATTCCTCCAACCTCCCAAGTTCTCCATCCAAGAACTGGGTCCACTCGAGCAGTCCTCCGGTTCTATTGACTATGTCAAGTCTTGGGCAGACCATGCATACCCACAATCCGCCTGTGGAGATTCAACGACCAATCTGGAGGGTCTACAGAACCACACGACTATTGTGAACTTTGTGAAGGGCTTCGAGGCTGAGGTGACTGCTGCAAAGAGCCTTGGCGAGAGGCCATTGTTCTTTGGCGAGACCAACTCTGCCACATGTGGAGGAGGTGGAATCTCGCCTACTTATGGGGCTGCTTTGTGGATTGTGGACTATGTCTTCCAGAGCGTCAAGCTTGGGTACGAGAGGCTCTACTTCCACCAAGGTGCGTTCGCTCTGCCGCTTTTTTTGGTCGCAGAAGCTAACTAGACTGATAGGTACCATCGGTAACAGTCCTTACAGCTGGTGGGGCAAATCTAACGTCTTTGCCCCTTACTATGGTACGCCCCCCCCTCTCTCTTTCGATCTCCTTGTTGCCATACTCACATCCATACAGGTGCATACTTTGCCGCTAGCGCACTCAAAGACGTCACTTCCATCTCCCAGATCGATGACGGCTCCTCTCATGTCGCCGTCTACGCCCTCCACTCGCATGACTGCATCTCCAAAGCTGTTGTCCTCAACACCTTTTACTATCCCAACACTACCACCACTGCCCGTTCTTCTGAGGACATCACTCTCACCGGGTTACCCAATGGGGTGAAGAAAGCAAAGGCGAAGCGGTTGACGGCGGAATACTCTACGTCTCAGGTGGAGTTGGGGCAGGTCCCGACGTTCGGTGGACAGACGTTTGACAATGAGTCTTGTCATGTGCAAGGGAAGGAGCAGTATGAGACGGTGGAAGTGAATAAGGGGCGGGCTACCATTAGCGTCGCTGCTTCCGAGGCCCTTTTGATCTACTTCTAGGTGCTTGGACGGTAGATACTGTGTTCTTATAGTAGTATAATAAAATGAAAGGAAATAAGAGATATAGGTAGTAACAACACATATCCCACAAAGAGTAAGAAGCAGTTTCAAATGTAACAAGGAATTGGTCTTTATCATACCGATCACTGGCCCAATACAGGTACGCTACACTCCCTTGCATCATATTCGTAATAAACAGTATGGAAACCTTCCAATATCCTCTCGACACCTGATCATCCTTCTTGGAACACCTTTTGCAAAGCCCACGCAGAACCCTAAATAAGGAAGGACACCCCAGTCCATAGCTTTCACAAAAACTTATCCTTCATCTGCCTCCACAATTCACCCGGCCCTTGATACCGGATTCGCATCGTCGATAGCTCTCATTTTTTCTTTGGTAAGAGTAATGTCTTCGACAACAAGATATTTTATGAGGCGCTCTTTCTTCGAGGAAGTCATGACGATGACAACGCTACAGCCCATGTTCGGCGATGCGTTATTTTTTATTTTTCAAGAGGAGATAAACAGGGTCCATGGTACACTTCTTCTTGGCTTTTTTCGAACAAGCCAACCACCCCCTCTTCCGTCGGCTTCACCACACACTAGCCTTTCGCAATATTATTAATAGCAGGTTTGTTTACAGGTCACCAGGTCAGACCGACGTGAGAGGGATCGATTGGAGTCGAGTGTCCCAGCAGGCCACGGTCCGGTGTTCTGCTCGCTCCGTCCGTCATTCAAGCAACTCGGAGATGTTGCGATTTCGCCCGGCCCTTCGTTTCCTTCCTCCAGGCGAATTTTGATCCCAAAACACAGGATCAAAATCGGAGATTGAATAGTACTCCGTCTATCGATGCACTAAGAGTCGATGGTCTTCGGAGAGGACACTGCCCGAGGGTGGCCGCAGTCCCGGCGCGGGTAACGAAGGCAAAAAGGCCGCGTGTGGTCTGTCGCCGAGTCAAGGAATCCTCCATATTTGGTCTCAGCCAAGATTCCAGATGATCTGCGACAAGAATCTTCCAGTAAGCTAGTCTGTGAATCTGATGGTCATATATAAATCCAGGCCCTATTGGGGGTGTCGCTTGTTTGCCCCTCATTCTGTTACCAGTTTCTGTTTACGGTATCACAAGGACAGTCCATTTCACAACATACTCTCATTGACTTCCTCTCCTCCACCGCAGTCTCCAGTATGACAGGGGTTATCGGAGATGACTACAGCACACCACCTCACAATAATGGCAACACAGACCAATTGCTAGGATCTACAGTTACTATCTCTGAAAAACGACCCCAGGCACCCTCCCCCGATGATTCCGAGTGGAACTTGGCATCTCAGTTGCGAGTGGGTGACATTCTTCTGCTTATCTCAACAAAATCCCCACCACTAACATACGGAATTAGGCCGATCAGGAGCTCCTCAAATCGCGAGGATTGACACCCTGCAAATCTCTTCCATTGGCATGGGAACACCTTTCGGTCCGCGGTGTAGGTGGTCTGGACAATATCGAATATGGTTCTTCTATGTCTACGATTCTCGCACCCTGGTTACGACGCAAATACCGCAAGAAAGCTGCTCTCTTGGCAGCAACTAGAAGTGACTTACCAGAAGCCGAAAAGGGTGACGGTGATGTCATGGCCTGGCGACCAGGTATGCCTACGCCCAAGAAGGGTGAACCCGGCCTTCGTAAAGGAGAGCGATACCTCCTTAGAGACTTCTCAGGTGTGGTCAAGTCAGGAGAGATGATGTTGGTCGTCGGTCGACCAGGTAGTGGGTGCAGTACTTTCCTCAAAATCCTCGCCGGTCATCGAGACGGATACGCTGGGGTAGAAGGTATTGTCAAATACGGCACGTTGCAGCCCGACAAAGACTTCCAACCATACAAAAGCGAAGTCATTTTCAACTCGGAGGAAGACCTGCATGATCCTAATCTTCTCGTTGGTCATACAATGGATTTCGCTCTCCAGATGTGCACCCCATCTCGCGATTCAAGGTTACCTGAAGAACCTGCTGGCAATGGGATGAGTAGGAAGAAGTACCAGGATAGAACAAAATGGGAGTTGTTGAAGATGTTTGGCCTTACCCATACACATGATACCAAGGTGGGAGATCAGTATGTTCGAGGTGTTTCCGGTCAGTCAGAGTTCTATGTATTTACGCGTGTCGTATCGTTGACATTATTCGTCAGGTGGTGAGAAGAAACGAGTTTCCATTGCAGAAGTGCTTGCCACCAAAGCTTCTGTCCAGATGTGGGACAATGCCACCCGCGGCCTCGATGCCGATACCGCTCTGCGATATGCCAAAACCCTTCGTACACTCGCCGATATCCAACGAAACACCACGGTCGTCAGTCTATATCAGGCGGGTAACGGTATCTACGATCTCTTCGATAAGGTAACCGTGATCGCAGAAGGACGGGTAATTTACTATGGACCACGAGCGGAGGCGAGAGGTTACTTTGAAGATCTTGGATTCGTTCATCCGGATGGAGGCAACACTGCCGACTTTTTGACTGCCGTTACCGCCGTAAGCTATTTTACTTCCCCTTGTTGATTAAGGCATACTAAGGTGGATCATAGACGAACGAGCGAAAGATCAGAGAGGGCTTCACGGGCCCTATCCCCACCACTCCCGCTGAGTTTTCGACTCTTTATGAGAAATCTGACATTGCTCGTCGTATGCGAGAAGAGTTGGAAGCTCATCTGGCCGACCCTGCTGTAGATGAGCAGACGAAGAAGTTTAAAGAGAGCGTTGAAAAGCAGAAGGACCGATGGGCATCTAAGAGTAGGCCGGAGAAGGCCGACTTCATGACTCAGGTGTGTACATCAGATTCTGTTGTTATCTTTATTAACTCATCGTCTGAAGGTCCGTGCGGCATTGATCAGAGATTACCAACAACGATGGGGAGACAAATGGTGAGTTGCTGCCATGAAGATTCAGAGCTGATTATATAGGACGTTTTGGATGCGACCTGCTACTTTGCTCTTCCAAGCCTTGATTGCAGGCTCTGTAAGTCAATCACTTCAAGGCACAGGCTGACGTTCTAGATGTTCTACAATATGCCTGTTTCTACCGCAGGTCTTTTCCTTCGAGGTGGTACTTTGTTCTTGTCTCTTTTCTGTGAGTGACCGTATCATGTACCTATGCTTCGGCTAAACAGCATTCAGTCCCCTCCATGATCAGTCTTGGTGAAACGACGGCCGTCTTTTCAGGCCGATCAGTTCTTTCAAAGCATAAAGGCTTCTCTATGTACAGACCTTCGGCCCTGCTGCTCGCTCAAACGATAGGCGATATGCCCCTCTACTTTGTGATGATTGTCATGTTCACTCTCATCATCTATTTCATGACGGGTCTCAAAGTCGACGCCGGTCTGTATTTCATCTACCTCTTGTTCATCTATTTTACCACCCTTTGTACAACGGCGCTCTTCCGATCCATTGGTTACGCTTTTAGCACTTTCAACAATGCTTCCAAAGCTTCTGGTTTTGCGCTCTTGATGCTTTCGATGGTAAGTCAGACTGAGGATAACCGCTCAAGAGCCGACTGCTGATGATGGATTTTAGTACGCTGGCTACATCATCTACACCCCTCAAATGCATCCATGGTTTTCATGGATTAGATGGCTCAACCCTTTCTATTATTCTTTGGAAGCCATTATGGCTAGTGAGGTCTATGGGCTTGAACTCGAATGCGTTTCTCCACAACTTGCGCCTTATGGTGGTGACTACGCTCAATACAACCAGGGATGCGCAATCACCGGTGCTGAGCCCAACTCTATTACCCTTGACGGCACCTTATGGATGGAATCTGCTCTCAACTTTTACAAAAGCCATGTCTGGCGTAACTTTGGTATCTTGATTGCTTTCTGGGTTTTCTTCCTTGGTTTCTGTGCATTGATGATCGAGATGATCCCAGCAGCTGGATCGACCAAGTCCGTACTGCTGTACAAACCAGGCGGAGGTGGCAAGTACATAAGGAACGCTCAAAAGAACGGAGCTTCTCCTCGAGATGAAGAAGATGGACCGAATGATAGTCAACTTAATGAGAAATCTCAGGGAACGTCAGATGGCACCGCCGCCGAAGTGCAGGCTGTCAATTCGTGAGACTATTCAATCTCCCAGCAAATAGAACTAACCATTTTACCAGCGTTCTGACCTGGAAGAACCTATGCTACACTGTCAATGCGAATGGCCAGCCCCGCCAGCTTCTCAACAACATCTTTGGATACTGCAAAGCTGGTACCCTTACTGCTCTCATGGGATCTTCTGGAGCAGGTAAAACGACCTTGATGGATGTGTTGGCAGCGCGAAAGACCGACGGTGATATCCGTGGTGAGATTCTCATGAATGGCAAGCAACTTCCCATTTCTTTCCAGCGAACCACCGGCTATTGCGAACAAGTGGATGTGCACCTTCCTCAGGCTACTGTGAGAGAGGCTCTCGAGTTTTCTGCGCTTCTTCGTCAGCCTAGAACTCTTTCGGATAAGGTAAAGATATGACTTTCTGGTTTAGTTGGTTGTAAATCTGACGTATGACAGGAAAAACTCGCTTATGTCGATGTCATTATCGATTTGCTTGAGCTGCATGACATTGAAGATGCCCTGATCGGTACTCCGGAAGCCGGTCTGGGTGTTGAGCAGCGAAAGAGGTTAACCATCGGTGTTGAGCTTGTCAGCAAGCCGTAAGTTCTATTTCGCCTGCACTGAGGACTACGCTAATCCAGGCAGAACCTTATTGTTCCTGGATGAGCCTACTTCCGGTCTTGATGGCCAAAGCTCTTATTTGATTGTATCCTTCTTAAGAAAGCTAGCTGCCGCCGGTCAAGCTGTTCTTTGTACCATTCACCAACCTTCCGCTGCTCTGTTCGCCCGATTCGACCAGCTCCTGCTCCTCAAAGGCGGTGGTAACACTGTGTACTGTGAGTCATCTGCTTAATGAAGGTATAGATTGTACAGCTGATTGCTTGACCAGTCGGGCCTGTCAGCGAATTGACCAGCTATTTCGAGAAGCAAGGCGTCACAATCCCCAAGAACGTCAATCCGGCTGAACGAATGATTGATATTGTGTCGGGTGACCTTTCGAAGGGACGTGATTGGGCTCAGATTTGGCTTGAATCAGACGAATGCAAAGAGCGTGCTAGGGAACTGGAGGAATTGAAGAAGGCTGGCGCCGATAACACGGCCAGTGTCGAGGGTGACGAGCATGAGTTCGCTTCGACAAACATAACCCAACTCAAGTTGGTCACCAAGCGAGCATCGGTCCAATTGTGGCGTGACACTGAATACGTGATGAACAAGGTGAGCGTACTTTGAAGTCCACTTGAGCCGCACTTACATGAGTGAAGGTTGCGCTGCACGTCTTGGCAGCCCTCTTCAATGGTTTCAGTTTCTGGAAAATTGGTGACGCGTGAGTTCGTCCCTGTTGATTAACGGCTGTAACTGACTCTTTCGACAGATACGCGGATATTCAGAACCGTATCTTCACAATTTTCCTGTTTGTTTTCGTCGCTCGTACGTCTTTCCGTCCACTCTACATACAGTTGCTGATATGTGTTTTGTAGCTGGTGTAATCGCTCAGACCCAGCCTAAGTTCCTACATAACAGAGACATTTTCGAAGCGCGAGAGAAAAAGGCAAAGCTTTACTCCTGGCATGCCTTCTGTTTCGCAGAGATTGTAGCAGAAATTCCCTACCTCCTCGTTTGCGCTCTACTCTACTTTGCCCCGTGGTATCCAACCGCCGGTTTCAGCTTCAAGCCTGGAATCGCAGGAGCCATTTATCTTCAGATGACACTGTATGAGTTCTTGTACACCGGTATTGGCCAGTTTGTGGCGGCATACGCCCCTCATGAGGTATTTGCTGCTCTTGTCAATCCTCTGCTCATTGGAAGTGGGTGCTTGATTTAGAGCCAAAATAGAAGCATAGAGCTCATATACCACTTAGTCCTTGTTATATTCTGTGGTGTCCTGGTTCCGTATGATCAGATCACTGCTTTCTGGCGTAAGTACTGTCCGTCTTGATCATGCTGGACCATATGCTGACCCTCTTCAGGCTACTGGAGTGAGTCCAAAAAAACCACTCGTCACAGGCCATTAGCTAACCTCGTATAGTGTATTATCTCGACCCTTTCCAATATCTTCTCGGTGGTCTTGTCTCTCGCGCTTTGTGGGACGTTGAAGTCAAATGCAAAAGCGACGAGTACGCCGTTTTCAACCCTCCTGAGGGAATGACTTGCGAAAACTACATGTCAGCCTTCCTCTCCGAAGCGCCTGGCTACTTGAACAATCCCAATGCTACAAGCGACTGTGAATATTGCGTCATTTCAAAGGGGAGTGATTATCTCAAGGCATTGAATTTGGAGAAGAAGGTGGATGGGTGGAGGGATATTGCTTTGACTTTGTGAGCAATTTGCACGTAGCCGACAAGGGTTGAACTGATACAAGGACGTCCAGCTTGTTCGTCCTCACTTCTTACGGAATGGTGTTTCTTCTTCTGTGGGTTTATTTAGTGAACTTCGAAGAAATCCGCTAATCTTGCTCTAGTAAATTGAGAAGTAAACGTTCCAAAATGGCCCAGTAATGGAAAGGATAATTAAAACTTGTACAACCATTATTACAACCATTACAACTAGGTATCATATTTGCTAGTTCGAGAATTTACCATCTTCTGAGATTTAATACCCGTTATTATCATCTTGATTATAATTCATTAGAATGCTACAAGAGATCTTTCTCCTAAATGCTCTTCTCCAAGCGGACAATGCTGAAATGTCGACAACGACAAACGAAATGGCGAAATTGGTTGCCCAACTCTTTCCACTTTCCAGCCTCCATCGCCGACGGAGAAACTGCACACGTCATCGGTGGTGGATTTAAAGAGGTGGAAACAAGTTCCAGGTCCAGGCACCTAACCTGGGCGCTTAATTTGGCATCCGAAATCCGACGAAGCGAAGTCTTACGGTGGTCGCCGGTGGCAATAGCTTTATGGCAGAAGAACGAATAAAGAACAAAAAAAAAGGACGATGAGAAACCAGACCTCCACGATACTATACTATATTACTCCCAAAACAGAAATTCCACTTGGGCCCAGGATGTATCACGAGCGAGTGACAAATGGATAACAGGGAGAAGAGCTCGTCGTTGGTCTTCTGAAGATGTCAGCGCCGGGTGACACCCGTCAAGCTGTCTACCGACGCTTCGCTATTACGATGGTGCAAGGCGGTTAGTAAACGTTGGTATCCAATTCTATGCTGCATGCCCTTTACAATATGACAGTTAATACCCAATACACGAGAATTTAGAAAGCCTTGTGAGTCCAGTCACCTCCCAACATGGTACCCTTCACCTTCATCGCCCTGATGCCCGCTGCATCGCAGTTGAGAGGGTTTGCGCTAAGAATACAGAGATCGGCACGGTCCCCAACTTCGAGCTTGGGTTTGCCGTTCTAAGGTACTGTCAGTACATGCTTTGGGTAAATGTAAAGATGAGATGATTTACAGAGGTGGACGCCTGCCAAGCGACTTCAAGATCAATGATTTGCTCCTTGCAGAAGGGGTTGTGCTCGTCGCCCTCAGCAGCTCGAGTCATGGCGACGGCAATAGCTTCCCAAGGCTGGAGAGGGGCGACAGGGCAGTCACTACCGAGTTTGATAGGGACACCAGCATCCACAAGCCATCGGAAGGGGTAAGCACGGTGTTCTCGCCCAGGCCAGAACTTGTGGCAGAGGTCTCGGTCATCGACAAGATGACAAGGTTGAATAGAAGCGATTACATTGAGGGAACGGAAGAGAGGTAGGTCTTCAAAGCTGAGCAGTTGGGCGTGCTCGATGGTAGAGCCTGGAAGTACTTTCTTCTCAGCCTTGGCGAGGGTTTGAAGGGTGAGCTGATTGGCGTGATCACCGATAGCGTGAATAGCGAGCTTGAAGCCGTTGTCGGTGCCCCTTCTGATCAGTTCACTCAATGCCTCGGGCTTGTATGCGAGCATACCGTAGTTGTCGGTAGAGCCGGGGTAAGGTTCGTGGCAGAATGCAGTTTGAGAACCGAGAGAGCCGTCGGTGACGATCTTAAACGGCCCGACTTTGATAAGGCCGTTGGTCTCGGGAACGTCGTCGCCAGATTTCCATCCTCGCTCAATAGAGTAGGGCAAGTGCTCAGTGTACATGCCAACGTGAACTCGGAGTGTCCTAAATCCCTTTTTGTATCGCCGCTGCCAGTTGGGGATGTTTAGTTCCCATTCCAGGTCGACAATCTCGGTAACACCGAGAGTGCTATGTGGAATCAGCCTCGAGAGAGGATTAATGAACGGAGGTCACTCACGCAGCGTACTTTGCCTCGTCCATGATCCACTTGTCGATAGCTTCCACATCCACATTCCCAATCACTCGTGACAACTCGAAAGCTTCTCCCTCATAAAGATACCCATTATGACCCTCGGGCACGTAACCACCCAATTTCAAACCGAGAGAGTTGGCGCAGATGGAATGGTAACCATTGAAGAAGAGGAAAATAGGTCGCTCAGTAGATATGTTGTCCAAAGAAAGTCGAGTGAGCTTCTCGGGGTCTGGCCACTCAGCGTTCCGCAAGTTGATACCGCAAAAGTTGGTGTCGTACTTGGGCTCGTATTTGGGGTCTTTGATGGCAACAACTACTCGGTCCAAGACTTCTTGTGCAGTCTTGGCTGTTTGCAGATCGAGACGATGATTATGCAACGCGTTCAACTTGGTGTGTGTGTGCCAATCAATCAAACTCTGGGAACGCGGTTAGTGGAAGGTCCTTTGTTCGGACTACTGGAGACTTACAGGGCTAACCCAGTGGGAGTCGAGCTCCCTCATATCAATGGTTTCGTCGGCCTTCTCAATGTCCCCAGCACCAGTCTCTCGGATAGCAGCGACCTTGCCATCCTTGACCAGTACGGAATAGGTGGTGTTGTCGGGGTAACCAACCAAGGAAGCCTTTCGGAGGAGTGTGGTCTTGGACATGATTGCTGAAATTTGGTTGGCGGGTGGAAAAATCTAGGAGGAAACGCCACGGGACGAAGCTGGAAGGATGTGAAGTTCGTAGCGGTGAGATTTAATACCTATCCTAGTTACCTCCAGCCTTGTGGTAAAGGTGCGGATGGAAGCGCTGTTTTAATGTGATACGGCGCCTGTGTGATGCATCTGGCGGGACTGGTATACTGGGACGTGGAGATAAAAATATGGTGATCTAAGTGGGTGACAGTCAAAATAGCCGCGCGCCCGGCAGCCCTGAAGGCTCTTTTCCCGAAATGACGAAAGGTCCCAAACCCAAATAACTTGGGCGTGGTTGCGCAAACATAAATGAAGCTGGACTACATAATAAAGACGCCTGGCCACATCCATATGATGGCAATTATAATCAGGTGAGGTGAAGAAAGATGTGAATGGGGTAGAGGATAGAAACTATAACTTGACGGATGGAAAGATGGACCTCAATATGCATTACCAGCTCCGTCATTTTTGGCGCCTACACGATTCTGATAAGATGAGAAGTCAGAGATAAGGCCCAAATGAGGTGTGAAATGTGGTTCCTGATTGGCTTCTTGGCGCTCATGTTTGTGGTATCATCCGCGATAACAGCATTTCAGTCGGTTATTAAGGAGGTTTAATAAATCTTGATTTCGAATCGAAACGTCGGTATTTGCGCATGATACTTCGGCTCGTAGATTTCCATTTTGGCAAAAAATTGGTATGTTCAAGTCAAGCCAACCACCCATTAGAAGAAGTACTTATTCATACTCAAAAGTAGCAGTGGCTTTCCAGATAAATCACACTGTTTTCTGCCCCTCTTCGTTCTTCTCCATTCGATCCATCACAATGCACATCCCCGCTGTCCACGCCGAACTCAATCTCCCCGTGCTCCACGCCTTTATCCGACAATACCCCCTCGGCCTCTTCACCACCTCTATTCCTCACCCCAAAAATGACACTCTGCAAATGTCCCACATTCCCTTTGTGCTCGATGTCGATCCTGACCAGGCGGACGACAAGGGTCGATTGAGGGGCCACATGGCTCGTGTTAATCCCCAATCAAAATCAATCATCGATTCTCTCAGTGCCAAGGGCGACAGTACCCAGCTTGTAGAGGAAGACATTCTCATCGTCTTCAACGCCTCCGTCCATTCTTACGTTACTCCCAAATTCTACCTGGAGACTAAACCCACGAGTGGTAAAGTTGTTCCTACATGGGATTATGCTGCTGTCCAGGTCTATGGTCGAGCCAAAATCCATTATGCAAACAACGACGCCACGGGGTCGTTCTTGCAAAAGCAAATCCAAGACCTTTCCGAGCAAGAAGAAAAGACGATGCTTAAGCGAACGGGCAACGAAGGCGGCAGTACATGGAAGGTCAGTGATGCCCCTGAAAAGTATGTGGAGATTTTGAAAAAGGCGATTATCGGGGTAGAAATCGATATCAAAAAAATTGAGGGTCGATTCAAATTGAGCCAGGAAAAAAATGGAGGTGACTGGCAAGGAGTAGTCAGCGGGTTTAGGAGCTTGGGCACGGATGAAGGAAATTCAATGGCTGAGATGGTTGAAGAGAATGGTAAGAAGAGCTAGACAGTAGAGTGTTGTGAGTGCTCCTTGTTCATTAAAGGACTTTCTTCTGATATTCAGTTTGTCAAAGATCGTCAATTATTCGATTAGAGCTCAATATATTTCTTGCCGCAGTCAGTTGATACGCCTTACCAGATACTCATCCCTCTATTGTTCCCCTGGCGCTATTCATACATTTGGGAAGTTTGAAATAGCCATAAACGTCTACTAGTACCGGGCCACAGCAGGTTGTATCGCAATATGCAACAAAGCTACTACTGCTGTTCATAACTCTCCTCTTCCAATATCGGATAAAGTACTACATATCGAAACTCGTAAAAAACAATCACGCACCAAGATGAGCTTGATCAAGAAGTGCAAGCCGTGCTCTTACTATGAGCCTATGAACCTTGGCGTATACATGCCGAGGGACAACGACGAAAGCCATACGCCATTCACCTGCCGATTCAGTAACAGAATTTGGCTCTTGTCCTGAAATTAGAAAGTTGAAGGCATGGCAGATGCATCAAAAGGGCTTATCGTTTGTCATGAACCTATACTTCAAGGGGATACGTAACAAGAGATCATAATTCAACCCACAAAGAAACCAGTCGATGTGAGTGTGATACCGAGTTTATAACCAATCTATGGAAAAGCCCGGGAAAAGGAAGGGAATTGAGCAAAGCAAGTAACGAACAGATAAGAGAAAGATTGTGTAAGAGATGAGCGTATAGATAATTGTTTAATGATATTGAGAGATGGCAGTTAGATAAGTCTGACCAGACTCGCTATAACAGTATGTCAGCATAATCATCGCGAAAAGCAACGAATGACTCACGTGAGAGCACCGTTGCTGACCATGTCCCATTCGGAAGAAAGACCTTCACCAGTAGAGTAGGCATAAGCTTGAACCCTGTCGTCAGACTCAAAGAGAGCGACAATATCGTTGATAAAGGTGTTAATCTCGCTCTGGTCGGTACAGGGGACGAAGTCGGTACTGTCGTCGACACAGGCAAACTCGGTGACCCAGATAGGCTTGCCGTAAGTGTTGTAGTAATAGTCAATGTCTTCCTTGACACCGTCCATGCTGTTCTTGTTGATGTGCAAGTTGGTAATGTCCCAAGAGGTGGAAATCTGAGTGCTGAAAGTAGACAACCATTTCGTGTACTCCTCGGCGGCCTGGTGGCACATGGAAGGAGAGATCAAAATAGAACCTTGGTCCTTCCAGGGAGCGATGGTCGAGTCCCAAAGACTGGCAGCTGAGGGTTACTGATTAGCATATTTTCAAATATCAATAACAAACTGGACCCACCATCAGAGACACCAATGTTTGAACTACCGGAAGTAGAACAGTCAGGCTCTTCGAAACCGATGATGTACTGGGGAGCGGTGGTGAGGGCCTGGAAGGCGGCAAGTCGAGAGGCATCGGTGGAGTCGACGGTACCAGCGCCCCAGAGCATGTTGGCAGGGCTAGCACCGCTGGCAGAGCCAGTCGGAGTCGCGTTCCAGTCTTCAGATTATTAGTACGGACATGGATACCTCCTAAAAATGACTTACCATAGTACCATCCAATGTGGCCTTGGAGGAAAGACAAAGGGTCGTCACCGGTCACACCAGCCTTAATACCATTGGGAGTGTAGCTGCCGGTGGAGTTGGAAGAAGAAGACGTGGCCGCGGAAGAAGAAGTGGCCGCGGCAGAAGAAGTGGCCGCGGCAGAAGAAGTGGCCGCAGCAGAAGCGACAGAAGTCAAACTGGCTGCAGTCGAGGAGTCTTCAGTCTGCGTGTAATTCTGTGAGCTTGTTTCCCAGATTTAACAGGCGGAACTCGAAACTCACAGAAGACGAACTAGAAGGCTGTTGCAAAGCTGCAATGTTCTCAATAGAGCTGGTGGTGGCGGCCACATTTTCAGAAGAAGACGAGGTGTTCTCAACCGGAGCTTGAGTAGAAGAAGCGGATTCGGCGTCAGAGTAGACAGCACTGGAGTCCTCGCTGAGAGCAGAGGCGGTAGCAGAGGCAGTAGCAGAGTCAGAAGCAGTGGCAGTTGAGTTCCTCGCCCTACAGCTACGGCCGCCTCGCCTGGTAATCTTTCTCTTGTTGGGCTTCTCGGAAAGAGCGCGGGGTTGGGACTGAGCAAGGGCCTCGCGCCTCTCGACTGCGGAGTTGATACGCTCCTGCCCAACGTCCTGACGCCGATGCGCAGCAGCGTTGGGGTGGAGAGAAGATCGCGCGAGGGCGGGGGCAGCGAGGAGCGCGAGCAAGGGGACAAGAGGGCCGATTTGCATGTCGAATGGTTTTCTTTCGGTGGTTGTTACTGGAGGTTTAGTCGACGAATTGACTGTAAAATGTCCGAATTGAAGTGTTGAAATGAACGTATAAGCTACAAAAGAATGTTGTGTCTGTCGACGTCGAGTCGAAGATTTAGCGAGGGAATGAGGGCGAGTCAAAGAGAAAGAACCAGGCGGAATGAAGTTGTAGTTGAAGATTGAAAATAGATTGTTAGCCACGACAACACAGGAGATGTGACAACGACAGGGACGCAAAGGACCAAAAAATGGCAATATTGGAACCGTTAAATTGTTGCTGTTTTTGGAACTGCAATAGAGGGTCCGTTCACCGTTTCCCGTTCCACATCAGGGGAGGTCACCAAACTGTTCAGCTGCCAAGCAATGAAAGTTGTTGATGCCGGTGTCTGATATGCACTACGCATGGACGAAATTGGGCGGACGATATTGGTCGACTTGCCATCCCGACATATGGCTTTCTCTAGCCCGCAGCGATCGGGGCTACGAAATGCGGGCCACAAAGGTGCGTAAAACAACAAACATGTTTCACCTGCGCTCCACAGTTTTCGATTGGGCTCATTCTGCTTCCCACAGCATCAGAGGAATCTGCACTCACCAGTCGAGGCTCAAACCAGTTGAGTGTCGGAAAAGACGTGAAGACGGATGAAAAAATGAGTCTGACCAGACTGGATTTCTTATGAACAATGCGCTTGAGCTCCTTTTTTTTGTTTGTTTGCTTTTCGACTACGCGTGGCGTTTGCGTTACAGCGCGTCGAGGCCCTGCGTTGTGATTCAGGGGGGTGCCGTAACCATCCAGAGCACCAGAAAATGCGGGGATCCCAGAGCGGTGATGGCCGCTGCGCGTCCAGGCCAATCCAGACCTCTCTTCTGGATCCATTGTATTGACGCGTCTTCGCGTCGTCTCTCGTTTACTTTTGTTCTTTTGTTCTTCCCTGTCTCCCAACCCTGCCATGTCTCCATTGAACACCGGCTACCGCCCAAGCACAGCGCAGGGCGATTCCACAGCACCGACAAGACCTCTTTTCAGTCCATTATTTAGCGATCCCCCCTCACATTTATCCGTCTCACGCACTTATGGCCATCTAATCTGATGGATCGATCGCAGATTGTCGCAGGAATAATGGGGCATGGGGTATCTCATTATTCGGTTGCCTCATTGCTTGATACTCGGCAAGCCGACGAGTCATGACTTATTGACGGAAAAACCACTCCAATGTCACTTGAAGTGCATAGAGGGCGGTCTGCGCAACGATCGATCATTCTTCACTCCCTGTTCAGCATTTGCCTTCTTTCCAGTGTGTTATTGTCGTAGTGGAGGATCTTGGCACTTTAGAGCATCTGATTTTGTATGTACAAGACGTGTTCCTCTAGCTGAATACTGTAATCATATTTTGTTCTTCCAATCCAAATAGGTCAACTTTTATATGAAACATCAAATGACTCGTCAAAATTAGTACACACCGCCGAAAACGAGTTCGCTAAAATTGTGGGCACCTCGAACAGATACATGCTTAAAGCTATTAGAATCCAGTACCTGATACATTTTTCCACCCGACCCACAATCCACATTTTTTGTAGCTCTGGACTGAGGCCAAATAGAAGATAATGATGTTGGAGACGAGAAGCAGCAAACGACAGGGCAGCGATAGGGCGGGGTGCCGGCCGGGTCGAGAAGTCTGGTCCCTTCTTCAGTGCACAGATCTCTTCCCTATTATTTATACTTCTCCCATTCCATATAAACGAGTGTATTGGAACACAGCTGCGAAAACACAAAAAAGGTCCTTTCAATCATACAATCTCGACTTCTAAACTTTCAAACTCAAAGCTCCAGACCGTGCACTCGCCGTCGAGATAGGGCACTCGGACACAACACTCTTCACTTCCATCTACTCAGCATCTGGATCGTTACCGCGCTGACAGATTGTCTCGCAAACTACGTTTGTTCGAATTAGACATAAATAAATCGCGATGAGAGCAAAAGTGATGATGAAAGTGAAGCTTTGCAGGCCAAGTGCGATTGGGAAGGCTGTAACGGTGCTTTGGTACATCTTTGGCTCGGAATATCTGGCCACCGATCGCTTGGTCAGAATTAGAGGCCATCATATAAAGGGCGGCGTAGCATGGAACATTAAATTAATGGGGTATACGGCCTGTTGCTTGGGTCCAGGCAAGGCCAACAGCGGCTGAACAGACGAAATGATTAATCATGCTCAGTCAACAGTAACTGGAGAGGTTGAGACTATCCAAACTCACAAAAAGGTTCCCCTACAAAAGCAGTCATCACCACCAACTCATGAAGGATGACGAAATAGGAATATGGGACAGGATGTGGCGGGGTGCTTTATTATCGTCGTGAGAGTCGAATATTTACGTAATGGCCAGAGGAGGAGAAAGTCGGGAAGACGACACTAACGTAGATCCATCTGCGCTGATAAGTAGCAACTTCTAATCTAATCTTCTTCATCCCACTTGGAAGTAGTAATGTAAAGCAGGTAGCGCGATTCAACTAGAAGAAGTCCTACTGCACTTGGGCAGCTCACTCCTTTTCCAAATTCGATTCTTCATTGTTGTTATCAAGCTGCTATACAGCATGTTGCTGCGACAACAAATCAGAGCCGTTTCTGTTTTGGCCGGCCACTTGTTGGCGATCATTTGCACCAAAATCCCTTCAAGATGTTCCATAACTGAACCAAGTAAATGCCGACAGAATCCCAAAAAAAAATACAAGATAAAAACAGACTGTCAACTTCAATATTTATTTGTTGATCATCTTTGATAAGCTTAATATACGAACAACGGGCCGTCGGATTCGAACATGCATGGATATGATGGGAGTTTTGGCTCATCTTTGTGATTTATGGCCGCAAAGCGTAAATACGGTTTTGGGCTTGTTTTGTTGTTGTCGGTTAAAAGTAATGACGTGTACAAAACTCCCCAAAATCAACAGCAACCCCTCAAAAACAACAGCAGCGCGTGAGCTGGTCGCGTCGACCGCTCGTCACTGCTCTTTTGTTTTCAAACCCACTAAAATATCCACATTCATCCACTCAGGGCTATAAACATGGCTGACGGATTAACCAGAGAGGATATTATCCTTCAAAACCTTGGGGACGACAGGTCTGAAAGTGGTAATGTCGAGGAGGATGAGAGGGACCGAGCGCTGGGAGAGGAGGATGACGGGCAAAGGGGTCATGAGGGCTCTAGCGAGCCAGGAGAAAATGACAATCAAGGTGTCGGAGAGGAGGTGGAGAAAGAAGAGGTCAAAGATGCTCAGCAGGAACATGGGGCCGATGGAGAGGCTGCCGAGAAATCAGCGGAAACCTCAGTGGAGGAAGTTACGCCGGAGGACAATGGAGACGCTGCCGCCGATGCTGTGCCCCAAGTCAAAGGCGGTGACGATGAAGAGCCTGTAGAGATGGCAAAGGAGGTTGACCTTGAGGACAAGAAGGAAACTACCACGGGAGTCAGAAAGGTGCTCAAAAGCGGCGTTTTCGGTGGTAAGTTACCTGGAGAATCAGCAATACTTTATCCGTCGCTCGTACTTATGGCCATTGTATAACAGATGCTCCCAAGCCTACACCGCTTCCCAAGGCAGCTGCAGGTGTCGCTTCCTCTGCCCGACTCTCCCGTCCTTCTCTTGCTCCCGTTAGGCCTGGCGCTGCCGCAACCAAGACTACTGCGCCCTCAACTTCAAAGCCTGCTTCCGGCTCTGCTGCCACTACTTCAGCTGCTGCCAGGAAGACTGGTGCTTCAAGAGCGTCTGCACCTGCTATATCCGGCGCTAATGGAACTATAGCCAGACCCACAACCACAACGGCGACGTCCAGCACTCGACCGAGGACCACGACCGCTGCTTCTGACAGGACTACATCTTCTGGTACTGCTCGCCCAGCGACTACATCTACGACCAGTACAATTGCGGCGCGTGCTAGAGCAGGTATGACCAAACCTTCAGTCCCTACTGCAGCTTCTGCTCGAACAGCTGCTCGTCCCACATCTTCTACTACCGCTCGCCCAACCCATCCCACCACTACAAGCACTCTCGCCAGAAAGCCTGAAACCAAGCCTGCGAGCTCTACCGCTACCGCTACTCGCACTACCAGGCCTTCCGTCACCTCTACCACTTCTACTGCTACGCGTGCACCACTGGCTTCTCAAAGGACAAGTGCCTCTGCTGCTGGAACTACTGCCGCGAGGACAGGTGTGACTAGACCTTTGGCTGGAAGGGCTAGTATGGCACCTACCGCTTCTTCGTCACGAGCAGCAACTGGTGTACCACCCAAAGTCAGAGCAGGTTCTGGTCCTAGTACGCTTGCCTCCGGTGGGAAGGAGGTGACCGTGCTCAAGGCCAAGGTTGAGGAGCTGGAGAAGAACATTGCGGATGAGAAAACCAAGTATGAAGAGAAGATTGCCGCTTTGGCTCAGGAGAAGGTTGATCTGGAAGAATGGTAGGCTTTTCTTTTTTGGCTGATTTTGGGTGTCGGCAGTCTCTGATAAGTCTGGATCGTAGCCATGGGAAGGCTTTGGAAGAACTTAGAGCAGAGCTTGCAAACGCCACCGATAAGGCTGGCTCTGATGCCGAGGGCAAGGTAGGTCCCCGTGATTCACATAAACCTCAACAGCTGACACGCAGCAGATTGCCGAGCTTACCGCCTTGCACGAGACTCAACTCAAGGAGGCCGAGGAAGAACGCAATCGGCTCATGATGGAAATGGTCTCCAAGCTTCAAAAGTGAGTTTGGTATTGAATAAAATCTACAGGACTAACTCGCATTGTCTCAGGATGGGCGCTGAGTACTCGTCCATTCAAACCCAGCTTCAATCCGCTCGATCTGAACTCACCTCGTCCGAAAACGAACTTTGCTCGCTCAAGTCATCCCTCCAAACTGCTCAAGACGAACTCTCCCGACTCCGCACTACCGCCTCTGACAGAGACACTGCTTTTGCCGAGCTCGAATCGTCCAAAGCTTCTCTTCAAACTCGACTCGATGAGCTCGAAACCATCAGAAATTCTTTGGAAACGAAGCTCGCTGAGGGAGAGGGGGAGGCGGATAAGTCTTTGGCAGATGTTGCTGGGCTTGGAGATAAGGTGAAGGAGCTCGAGGACCAGATCGTGGAGCTTGAAAATAAGCTGGGGAGTGAAAAGGGTGTGTGGAAGCAGGAAGAGGTCAAGTGGCAGGAGATAAAAGCGGTAAGTAAAGATGTTGAGTCTGTTTTAGATACAATGGATGCTGAAGAGCTGCATCAGGCGCTGGAAAAGGAGATTGAGGATCTCAAGAATGCCGCGGAAGGCCATGCCGAAGGACTTTCGAGGGCGTCTAGCAGTGCTGAAGCGAGCAAAGAGGAACTTGGCGTGAGTCTCCTTTTTCCCTTTCCAGGTAACTGTTTGCAATGTCATCTGACGCTGTCGACAGGCTCTTCGTATCGCCCACGAACAACTTACAACCACCTATGCCGGCCTTGTTGAAGCTTCGTCCCGTCATCCCGAGGACGTTGAAAACCTCCAGCGACAACTGAAAGAAGCGACTGACAAGCATGGAGCTCTTCTTCTCGAAGCGTCGTCCTCAACAAACGACCAAAGTGCCGAGTTGAAGGCCCAAATTGAAGAGTTGAAGAAAGAGAAGGAAGAGAAAGAGAAGGAGGTTGAGGAATTGAAGGGCACTTTGGAAGAGGTTGAGCAGGAAGTGGAGTTGCTGAAAAATGCGAGAAGAGAGGGTGAGGAGAGAGAGAGGCAATTGAACAAGGTATGCTTTATCGTGATTTTGTCTCTGCAATGGGTGCGCTAAATGTTAACCTGTAGATTATCGCTGGTCTTGAGGCCGAAATTGTAGAGTTGAAGGCCGAGTTTGAGGATCGATATACCGCTGGGTATGAAGATGCCAAGGTCAGTGTCTATTTAGCACATTTTCGTGGAACCATGACGACTAAATTGTCCTTTTAGCGAGCCGCTGGCGAAGAACACCACAAGGAACTTGCTTCCATCCGCTCAGAGATTTCCGTTACCCACTCGCGACTCCAGGACGCCCATACCGCCGAACTCGAATCTCTCAAAGCTTCCCAATCTACGACGCTTGCCACTCTCAACGCGGACCACAGCAGCCAAACGTCTGCGCTTGGATTGTCTCTCCAAGCCGCCAATGCCCAAGTGGAGCAGGATCAAGCCAAGTTGGAGTCCGTTTCTGAGGAGAGGGATGCGCTTGCCGAACAAGTAGAGAGGTTGAAGGCCGAGTTGGAGGGCGCTAGTGCCAGGGGCGATGAGGTTGATCCCGAGGTTGAGGCCGAGTTGAAAAAGGTCAAGGCGGAGCTGCAGCATGTCTCTGATGAACTTGCTGGTGCCCTCGAGGTGAGTTGTCCATGTCAAAAAATGTGACATGTATCACTAAGACAGTTTTGACGATAAAACAGATGTCTGAGATGAACAAGGCCCACTTTGAGCAGACGCTCTCGACTATGCAAGAACAACAGGCCGATGAGGTTCGAGCGGCGGTAGAGGGCCGAGAAAAGCAGTACGCACAGGAGAAGGCGCAGTACACCAGCGAGGCGGGAGAATTGAGGGCGGAGATGGAGAAATTGAAGATTGAGCTGAATGATGAAAAGGCGGAGAAGGAAAGTGTGTTGGCCAGACTTGCTGTAAGTTGTTTAATATACGCAAGACGGGCGGGTGTAGCTGAGCACTCCACAGGAGAAATTGGGCGCTCCTTCTACACCCCCTCGAGCCGAGATTGTCAGCTCTCCTTCATTCGCCAGACTGCACGAAGCACACAACGCCAAGGTAACTGAACTGGAGAGGTAAGTATCCCAGATCCCCTGGGAAGTGACCGAGTTTTTTTTTTTTTTCGTCCTGGTGCTGATCCTGCCCCTTTCTCTTAAGTGAGATTGCGCGACTCAAGGCAGAGCTTGCTGGAAAACCGGTCATCGCTTCTGAGCCGGTAGAAGAGTACGAAGATGTAGGTGTATATGATCATATCGAATTTGTTGAATGGTAGCTAAATGGGTTTCGAAGGATGAGACTCTTACGTTCTGATTTGGGTATACGAAGAAGAAACAGACGGGTTATTGTAGGAGGGACATTGCTCAACGTGTCATCATCTTTTTACGAGGGTTAATGAGTATCGATCTAGTTCTTGCTTCAAGAGTGTGTAGTTGAGACCAAAGGAAATAAAATCAATATCTACAAGTTTCATTCTGCTTATGCATGTCCATAGATGTGTTTTTGTAGTTTTCTGTACATGAGTGTTGTAGCCTTTTGCCAGCAGCTTGATGGCGGAGCCAACGAAAAGAATTTACAGCTCGCTTCCAAACTGCCCCACGGGAATACAATTATACTCTGCCCGCAACGGCGTCACGCTCACATACCCGCTTGCCAACGCCCACGCATCCGTTCCTTCTGGTAAAGTGTCCTCGCGGGGGAAGAGGACCGGTTGGAGATTGGGTGCGAAACGGAATTTCAGCTGTTGTTGCTGTTGTGGGTTGTGAGCAGGATCAGCAGCGTTGACGGGGGTGGGCGTTGGGGAT
The DNA here is from genome assembly GCF_000091045.1 of Cryptococcus deneoformans JEC21. NCBI lineage: Eukaryota > Fungi > Basidiomycota > Tremellomycetes > Tremellales > Cryptococcaceae > Cryptococcus > Cryptococcus deneoformans. The sequence continues at coordinate 822,625 of NC_006681.1, forward strand.
GGTGTAGGGAGGGCGGCGGGGCCGGGTGTACCTTTTGATGTTTCGGTGTGTGCCGGGACGGGGAGGGCTTGCGGTCTGTTGGGTTGATTTTCGGTGATGTCCTTTTTTCCTTGGTCGGGGTCGTCTCCCGGGTCAAAGTGTGTGGTGTCGCTAGAGGTAGAGTTAGGGTTGGACTCCTTTGTTGGAAAGGGAGGTGCTTACAGCGCGGTGGGTTTAAACAAGCGGCCGTACGCATTCTTCCATAATTCTGTATACACGGCTTTTCGATTTCCTTTTTCGAGATACTCCTCTACAAGGGGTACGTTCACGCTGTAGATTTGTACCTTGCCGCCCTTTCCCGGGACAGAGTCGTGTCCCCAGTTGTCAAACAGTCTTTTGCAGACGTCTACGGAAGTTTCGGCGGCGAGGGCGAGGAGACGGGGCGGGACGGGGCGGGAGACGACGGCGTAGGATAGGGCGATGCAGGGGACGTGCTCGGTGTGCAGGGAAGCCAGGGGGGCAGGGCCGGGGAGGGGGACAGAGAGTGTGGCAGCGAGGGCGGCGCCGATTGTTCCAGAGGAAAGGGCAAACGCGGTGGAAGAGTTGCGACCGTCTAGATGACGGGTCAGGACGGGTCAGGACGGGTCAGGACGGGTCAGGAATGGGGTTCTGCAGCGGCTGACGGGGACATACGGTTGGGTCCGGAGATGACGAGGTCGATCTCCCCAGGGTAGAGGTTGTGTAGTGCGATATTGGCGCATGACGAGGGGGTCTGTCATAACAGTTGAGCGGGGGGGGCAACTCAACAGTTGAGCGGGGGGCGAGAAAGGGGCAACTCACGCCAGAGAGGAGGACCCATTCCATGGACTCGCCGTGTTTGAGAGGGCGACGGACAGGGCTGACGTCGCCGGTGAGGCCTTGAGGCTCTGGCGAGTGAGCGGGGCCCTATTGAGCAGGGACGTACCTTGGGGATAGAAGTAGCTTGCGGAGACAATGTCGCTGATCGCATACGCCTTGCCGACCCTGTGCGCGGCGGGCTGTCAGGCGTCCACGCGCGAGGAAGGGGGGGAGCAACGCACCAGGACTTTTGGGAGTCGGGGATGACGACCCGCACATCCCACCCGAGACGGGCCTGCAGCGTTTTGGCAAAGGAGAAGATGTTGGGGGAGGAGTCGCACGGGGGGCCGTCGTCGTTCTGCGGGATGTCAGCGGGGGGGGGGACGCACGGCCAAGAGGACGGGGGGGGGGAGGGGGGACGCACGGTCAAGAGGACGACGGGGCGCTCGCTGTACGTCTGCAGGGGGGGCATGGCGGGGGGGGCAAAGCGAAGATTTGAGATGCGCACGGACAGAAAACCACTCGGCAAGTCGGGAGTCGGCCCATTTCCCGACCATGACGTTGCACGCAAGTAGTATCACCATGCTTATTGCGTATTCATATCAACTATGCGTGCATCATATCAACAACTCTATGTATCCATATCAACATACTATCTACTCAGCCTCTCCTCGTACGCCTTCCACCCTTCCTCCCTGTACCTCTCCGCCTCCGCCTTGACCGCCTCTTCCCCGCCCTGCACCCCATAGATCCCTCGTCCGACGATAATCACGTCCGCCCCGGCATCGCGCACCACCTCTTTCGGCGTCCTGTACTGCTGCCCCAGCTTATCCCCCTTGGCGGCCAGCCCCACCCCGGGGGACATGATCAGCCAGTCCCCGTCTTCTCCCGCGTCTACCCGCTCTTGCGCGATAAACCCGACGACAAACTCCCGCCCGGCTTCGCGCGCCATTCGCATCGTCTGTTTCGTGTACTCCCCAGTCGCGAGCGCGCCTTTGGAAGACATGTTGGCGAGCAGCAAAAGCGCACGTCCGAGGGGGAGACCGATAGACGCGAGGCCGGTGATGATACCAGGGCCGGGGACGGAATGCGCATTGGTCAAGTCTGACCACGAAGCAATCTTGTGCGTCCCGGAAGAGTACTGCAGGGAGACCGTGTTGCCTTTTGTTAGGAGATGTATTAGCTTCCATGTACCCAAGTGACGACGACGACAGTTGGAAAATAAAAAAATCTCACCGATATCCGCAAACTTGCGATCTTCGAAAATCACAAAATCAAGCTGCTTTGAAAGCTTGACAAGCTCATCTGCAAACTCGAGAGTAAAGTCTTCAATAATATCGCAGTGCGTCTGGATAAATACCCAACCACGCAGACAAAACAGTCAGCCAAAAACCTAGTCCCTCACCCACTGTTTCTTCTCTTTGACCCCCCCGCCCCTCCCGCGCCCGTGTAATAACGCACCTTGACCATACAGACACTCGCGCCGACCCTTCTGACAACCTCCAGAACCTCGGCCGCCTTGGTCACGTCCACGCTCACACACAGGTTCGTGCGTTTGCGGTCCATGATGCTCAGGATCCGCCGCGCGGTCGGGTTGGTGTGCAAGGGAATGCGAGAGGCGTACGTCTTGAGCGTGGTCGGGTGCGGCATCTCTTTCTTCTTTTGGCCGGGAGACGAGGTGCAGATGGAGATGATGGGGTCACATCAGAGCAAGGTACGAAGCATAGATTCTGGTGTGGTTCGACTCCACTAATCAGCGGGATCAAATTTTATAACAAAATCACTTGCAGAATGACACGAATCTTTATGCAAAAGGCATACATATATATAGCTTTTCTCTCCGTTTTTTCATCATTCACGGTACTGTACTTGTAAAGTATATGTATATCGAGTAGAGTAGTATCATAGTATGGCACAAAAATTCCTCCAGAAAAAAAAAAAAAAAAAGTTCTAGGTTTTGTATACACGTCGTATCTCGTTTGATAAAGAATCGTATGAAGATGGTATGGCACATGATTAAATAATGGATTACTAAAGGAGAATGGTAATAGGAGTATGCGACGGACAACAAAAAACCGACAAGATATACGAGTAAGGGTAGGGAAAGGATCATTCGTAATAAGAAGGGATCTCGCAAGAGATGAAGAGTGGTATAAAAAGTGGGTGAGAGCAGCAGAAATCCCTAGTCTTACGACGAACATGTCGAGAAACCAAGGAAAGGGAAAAAGTGAAAAAAAAATGCATCTGGCCACCAGGGATCAGCTGTAGCAACCATACAAACCCAAAACGCCCCGAGAAAAGACTTACCACCAATCAGGGGAAACCTGCCACCGATCGCGCATCCCTCTCACACCCAGCCCCCCAAACTCCAAATCCGCTGTGCTGCCCACCGGTGCCATTGATCCAATCGCATTGGTCATAGGAGGCTTGTTCTCATCCCGAGTACCAAGGCCAGTCTTCGCAGCCGTCTTATTCAGTCCTAGCGGCACATTCTGCAAAGTAGTCGAATCGTTCGTCTCCTTGAGGGCCTCATTGATATGCCTTTTATTATCTCCAACAGGGTGCCAAGGGAGAGGCACAAAAAGATCAGATTTCAGAGTATTGGTGCCGAAAGGCTTCGATTCCAAGGAGGCCAATTTATCATTCCCTTTGCCGTTGCTGTTGTTATTGGCGATGAGACTGTTTCCTGTCGGTTTCGCATCCAAACCAAATCGATGATTAGTATCCATTCCTCGGGTAGGCTCCATAAACGTGGTAAAAGGACTAAACTGTTGCCAATTTTGTGTCTGCATTACGTCAGACTGTCGCAGCTGTTGGAATTGCTGATTCGAGATAGGCTGAGACTGGGGCCGAGCCTGGAAAGACAGCGTAGATCGGGCCAAAGATTGAGGAGGATTGGATTGATGAACTTCAAATTGAGGCAATGATTGCAGATAAGAGAAACAATGTCCAAAGCCCAATGGCTCGTTGCCCTTTCTGACTGTCATTCTCGAGAGAGGCGATGTGCGATCCTGCAATGGGAATGAAAGGGAATGCTGAGCATGAGACTGAGTCTGATACTGAGAGGGCTGCTGCTGGCCGAAAGGATCAAATGCAGTCCTCGCGATAGGCATTGTCATAGACGCCAATTGGGGCAATCCAGCTGTGGCCGAGTTGAGAGTAGGAACAAGCGTGTTGATTGCCCCCACATATCGACGAGCCACGAGCGGGCGGCCGCCAAGGTTAAGGCCATTGGCTGCAACTAGAGCAGTAGCGGATACTGCATGATCGAATTGAATCAGAATTTTAAATGGATTGGAAGAGATAATATTGACACGGGACACAGGGCCAAAGTGATTGAAGATATCGCGGATGCTTGCAGAGTCGGGGAAGTAGGCAGAGTCCTGTCAGATCCATCAGTTCTGATTCGTTACTATGTATCCCGCGGTAACATACCAGGTTTTCAACGACGACAGTACATTCTTCCACGGATTCGCGTCGGATAGATACCGTAGGGGGATGAACAACTCGGTTCGGCATAATATCTTCTTACCATCAGCTGCGTCCAAGCACGTTGTACAGATTACATACTGCTAGATCCGAAATGTTTGGCTTCACGCTGGACAAGAGCCCAAGAAACATCCATCTTGAATCCACCATGCCAGGTGCCATTCATGGCGCGCATAGTTTCCACCGCCTCTTGATGAGTTGACATAAGGACAAAACCTCTATAAAGGGACATGAGTGGCATCAAAAGCTAACATTTAGAACTTAGATACTTACCGTCTACGTCCCATTCCATCCAGTTGAGAAAGCAAGGTCGAGTGCTCGACCATGCCGAACGGTGTGAATAAGGTTTTGAACTGGATCCTATTGAAACTAAGTAATCTCGCTCGACAGGCAAAAATAGACAAGTCTTACTGGGTCATATCCAAAGGTAAACCCATCACATACAGATTCCTCGGCAAAGGCCCCTGAGGATCAACATGCCTATAACCCAGACCAGAACTGTCCCGTAGATTCATGCCCAGATTGAGACTGGAAAAGCTATCGCTGAGACTAGCAATGTTGAAGCCCGTTGTCGAGGTAGAAATGGGTGCAGAGCCCATGCTCTGAATAGAGGAAGAATCGAGCGCAAACAGAGGATTGGAAGAAGCGCAATCAGTATTGTAAGCTGAGCTAAAGGGAGCAGGTGGTGCCAGAAGAGGTGTAGTAGGTGTCTTGAGCTCGAAAGACGCATTAGCAGTCTTAAGTTCAGGTGTGGTGACAGTCGAAATGCCTTGAGCTTGTGCGAAATTGGTTGATGGTGCTCTCACAAGAGTGCTGATATGGCTTCAATATTCACCCAATAGCATATAGGTATTGGAGAAAAGAAAAGAGATGGGTAGAACTTACATCCCACTGGGTGCCAAACATGCCTTTAACCCCAGACATCTCGCAACATCCGCCTCCGATGGAACCCATACTTGAGCCCATTGTAGATTGGCAGAGCTGTTGGAAGTTGCATGCATCAGTATACCTAGGACCTTGGCTATTTTGCGGCGAAGTATTATGATAGAGGGTGGATGAACGAGGGGAGTAAGGGGATGAAAAAAAGAAAAAGAAAACAAGAAGCGGTCAGCGTCAGGTAACTAACAATGTGCGCGGAGAGGAAGCTACTCACTATGGGCAGCAAAGAAGTTGATCAAATGATCCGACGTCACTAGAGCTCAATGTCAATATTGTGTCTTGGCGCCATCTCGCATCGGCACCACTGGACTTCGTTCCAACCCATTTGCTATTCCACCAACACTGCTTTGTTTATGCGTCATCCTCTGTTGTTGAGAACGCACACCGTCGGTGGAGATGGAATTGGAGGTGGCGTTAGGATGAAAGAACGTACCAGCTTGACTTAGTCCAAAGAGTCTTACTTCATACTTGGGAGTTGAAGGTTCAGAATGAGTCTCAACCTCGGAATCTGAGTTGAAGATTGTGTTTATCACAACTTCTGGTCCTTCATTATTGTCTACACTGGCATCGGTGCGTGAGATTCCGAGTCCGGGCGTACTCGGGTAATTACTATTATAATTGCCTGTACTGATAGTAGGCGCAACTCTTGACTCGCGAACGGGAAAAGTGTCATGAACTACAGAGTCGGGTGACTTGGATGTGGAACGTGTAGATGGGGCCATGTTTAAAGGAGTGTGATACGGTCTGTGACTTTTTTTCTTCCAACTTTTACAGTTGTGATTTTGAATTGTCAGTAGGAAGGATGAGTGGCAATTGTAGCGGAAATAAAAGAGAAAGAGAGAGGAAGAGATATGTGGGAGGAAGCAGATCATGAAAGTCAAGCGCGCACCTTTTATAGGTTTTGTTCTCAGGGAGAAGTGACCCATCAGTCAGGCACGAGCCTAATTAATCGCACTGCAGGTAGCACGCGCTCGGCTCCCTTACTTCAACTCCTTCCTTTCTTTTTTTCCAAGGGTTTCACGCTCCCGTGTGAGATGCATGTGAGTGCTGACGTGGCGGTTCCTAGACTGAGCGGTAAGGTTAATTGGACGGCTCAGAATAGCGTCTTCTCGGCGTGTGCAAGGATGGAACGAGAAGGGATAGATGGTTAGACCTAAACCATTGGGCCGCCTGGGCAATAGAAGCAATTCTCATGGTGAACAATGATATGGTGGTGCACTATAAAAGGCATACAAGGCCCCTCTCCGTCTTTTCTCCAGATCATCATGAAGACCCATGCCGACCCGTTGTACTCGCTAAAGGCGGAGGTCTCGGAAGACTCGGTCGTCCCTTTCCTTTTCCAGTTGAGCCTGTACTGCTCGGCAACACAATCCCACCTTTCCCACTCCCTTTCGCATGCGAAGGCCTCACACGAGCCGTTGACTTCCCCCAAGACGACGATGTAGCTGTAGAATTTGATGATAACAAGGATGAGGACGAAGCGGGGGAAGAAGGGGAAGAATGTGAGCGAGGTTTGTAGATGAGAATAAGGATGAGGGCGAATATGCAGAGGAGGAGGAAGAAGATACATTTTCGCCGAGCCGTATTGGCTTGGTAGCTAAGCCACTTATCAATTCCATACTAATGATTGCTAGGGATAAGATAAACTTACCGTCTGGCGACAACCAGCTCCTCCTCTCCACCTTTCACCTCCTTTGCCGCTTCCATCACATTCCATTCTACACTATCCAACACTGTCCCTTGCTCAACAACCATCTGACCCAGATCCCGAAAGAGCTCAGCTAGTTCAGAAATGGAAGATGCGATCTGGGTAATCTCACGAGATCGTCGCTGGATGTCAATGTTTACTGCGGACTGTGCTTGCTGCGTTTGGGAGAGCTGGTTTTGAGACTGCAGTAACAGTATGGGTAAAGACCATGGATGGAGAAGATGAAGGTGCTTACGGCTTGTTCGTCTTCCTGTAATTCATCAAGTACTTCTGTACCCTTTAATGTGATCGCCCCGCTAGCAACCATTAAGTCCTTGTTCTTAATCTGATGTCCTTGTAATTCTAAGAAACAAGGTTGAGGCATGATCAACGTCTATTTCACAGTAGCATCCACCCCAAACCATAGCAAAAACGTACTGGACATGTAAACTTTTTGCTTCTTTCTAAACTGTCCCGACATTTCTTGCACCTTTTGCGCCAAACCACGCTGGACATTCTTCGTGGTTAATACTTGCACACGAGGCGCGCCGCGTTCTGGGGTGATACTGCTTATCAGAGATGTACAGCGTCTGAAATCCTAAATTTTATTTCAGTGAAAATGTGGAAGAGGACATAATTCTCGCGACTTACACGAGTGATATCAATCGTCTGTTTCTCAATCTCACGTTCTTCGCCTGACCGATCTGTGAAGCCAGGTAAGACATGTTTCGCATGTAGCTTATCTAAAACAGCGACTGTACCAAAATTCACCAAGTTAGCCAACTCAACCGGATTTCAAAGTCCAAGAATCCACCCACTCTTGTTCCTTGTCCGTCCCAGAATCTCCTCCACCTCCTCGCTCAGATCTACCCATTTTGGCGGTAACCCTTTCATTCCAACTTCTTTCCACCCTTCTCTCCCACCTATTAGTCTCTCTCCCTCACCCTCACCATCACCATCATCATCAAGGCTGATTTGATGACCGTATTCTCTACTAGGTCGGGCGCGGGAGAATGGGTTGGAGTCGCGGATGGAGAGGAAGAAGAGCGTTCGAGAGCGGGTGATCGGTTCGTCAGCTGGTGAGAGAGGATTGTAGTTGGACATATCCCGCTTGCACAAATAGTGTCGTAGACGGTGTCTAGGACGACCAGATAATACAATCACTTCTCCGTGATCTATCTATCGTTTCCGATTGCCATCGTTTGAAATCGGGCCTGATGTCCTTCGGCGTCGTCGAGCATTTATGTAATTTACGTAAGGATACCCCCGGGTGAGACCTAGACTGACGTCAAGGTCACGTGACTTGTGCATCATGTCGAACGCTTGCTTGTCTTCTTCCTTATCCGCAATATCAGATTGTTATGCATTCGTTTTCGACTTCAACTTACGACTGAACTTCGATTTAAACTTCACGAGAATGAACCACGGGTACGATTCTGAAGGTATGTCGTTCTGCCCTGAAAGGACATGGCTGACATAGCTTGTAGACGAGTTCGACCACTACGCCGCTCCTCCACCCCTTCCAGGTGGTCCTGCTGGTATACTGTCTCACCTCATGGGCGGTGGTTTTGGTGGTTTCCATAGTGCACCCCCTCCGTCGTAAGTACTTATACGTCTACAAGGGGAGAAGCTGACGAAATGCAGAGCATACGATGATTATTTCAAAGCTTATTCAACAGCCGTGATGGGCGGAAGAGAACGTCCAGAGGTGATGTATGGCGGCAAGAGTGCGTCCGTTCTGGCCCTTTCCGGGATGAGTTGCTAACTTTTGGTGTCAACAGTCATTATGCCTCCGTCAGCGTTAGCCAGACTTTGTATGCCTCGTTAAGAATTTGACGAACTACCTCTGACAATATATAGCCGCGCTGGACATTCCAAGTCCCTGGACGTT